>NC_045966.1:46228567-46522491 GCF_010909765.2 Amblyraja radiata
TTAACATAGTGACCTCACCACTACTAACCACTCCCCATTGTCTCTTGTATAATTGTAGCTTCCCCACCTCCAGCTCGCTCTCTAGCTCCAGTGATGACCACGGACAGCTAGGGCATAGTATGTGTAGTGCATACAATAAAGTTATGTAGTAAAAGACTTTGTGTGTCAAGCAAGACCTTTTACATGGTGTCAGCACGGTAGACTTGCGTCTCCTGTTCATCGGCTTTATTTTATTATTTGTTTATCCCAGTTGTGTCCCCACCTCAACATTTTTACTATGTCCAACTCGTGTCGTCGTCCCGACACGCTCGTTTTTGACACGGACATCGTGCACTGCTGGACTGTCTTCCAGCGCGACTACGAACACTATATTGCGATCGCTCATCCTGGTGCCACTCCTGAGGTACAGGCTCACCTACTCCTCAACCTGGCTGGTCCGGAGGCAATGGAACATTATGCCTCGTTCGAGTTCGCCCCTCCGGAAGACCGCAACGACCCGGTATGTCTCATAGCCAAATTCACTGCCCTATGCGATATACCCACAAATAACATTATCGAGCGTTTTAAGTCCTTCCAAAGGCGTCAGACTCCCGGTGAGCACATTGACGCTTTCATTGCCTCTTTGCGACATATGGCTCGGCGGTGCCGCCTTGAAGCGATAACACCGGACGAAATGATCAGGGACGTCCTGGTCAACGGTCTCCTAAACTCTAAGCTGCGTGACGAGCTCCTGATGAAGCCTGATCTAACGCTAAGGGATGCCATGCATGCCGCTCGCATGGCCTCTGCTGTTGGTTCCGTATCTCAACCGGTGTCCCAGGACATCAATTTCACCGGTACTGCTGGCCGCCGGCGGATCAATTGCCCGCCACGCCAGTGCACCGCCTCTGCACCCGCTAAGGTCACCCCTCGTCGCTGCCCAAATTGCAATTTCTCTTCCCACCAGTTCAACGTTTGCCCAGCGCAGGGTAAAACTTGTAATTCCTGCGGGAAGCTGAACCACTTTTCTGCAGCATGTCGATCGCGTGGGAAACCTGTCCCTGCTCCTAGAAGGAGTCTAAACAATCTCGTGGACTGTGATAGTTCCCAGTACCAGCCAGATGAACTCCCTGACTCTGATACGAGTTCCTCCCATGGTGATTCAACTGTGTTTTCGCTTTTGGGTGCACCTGCATTGATAACAGATCCCTCTGTACATGTTACTGTTAATGGACACTCCTTCCCTGCGAAGGTCGATACTGGTGTTTTTGCCAATGTAATGTCTGTTAGCCTCTTCAAGCAGATAAGCTCGGGGGAGAGGGTGACTCCCGATGACTCCCGCCTTCATGCCTATGGGGGAGGTATTCTGGTCGCTGTGGGGAAGGCCACGGTTATCTGTACAGTTCTTGAGACCTCTCGGCCCCTCACTTTTCTCCTGCTGGAATCTGAAAACGTCACCCTGCTGGGCGCCCGTGCATGCCAGGACTTTGGTTTGGTCTCTTTCCACCGCGACATCCACCTGGTGCAGGCTCCCATGGACCCCCTGAGCGAGTATCCCGACCGTTTTGATGACGTTCTGGGCAAACTGCCCTGTGCCTACAAAATCGTTGTTGACCCGTGGGTCAACCCGGTGATTAGACCGGCCCACCGCGTTTCTTTTGCCATGAAGGGCCGCGTGGAGTCCACACTGCGTGACATGGAGGCCACGGGCATCCTCAAGGAGGTGAGCGCTCCCACCCAGTGGGTCTCCACCATGGTCGTCGCTGCCAAGAAGGACGCGAGCGAGATCAGGATTTGCATCAACCCGAAAGACCTGAACCTTGCTATCAAACGCCCGCACTACCCCATGCGGACGGTGGAGGACGTCGCTGCACAGGTCGGTCCGGCCACAGTCTTCTCGGTCCTAGATGCCAAGAGCTCCTTCTGGCAGATCCCTCTGGATGAACGTTCCTCCTTCCTGACAACCTTTAGCACACCTTTCGGCAGGTTCCGTTTTCTCCGCATGCCTTTTGGGATCAACTCAGCAAGCGAGGTTTTCCAGCGCACCATGGAACAGCTGTTTGCCGGGTTGCAGTGCGCTATCATTGTGGATGACATCCTGGTGTACGGGAGGGACGTCGCTGAGCATGACCTGCACCTCCGCCAAGTCCTGGACAGGGCTCGTGAGATCAATCTCAAACTCAACCCGAAGAAGTGTCGGTTCCACGTTCAGGAAGTCACTTACGTAGGCCACGTTTTCACGGCGGGGGGTCTAAAGCCAGACCCCCCAGAAGACGGCTGCGGTCACCGAAATGCCCGCTCCCACCGACGTGCCCGGCCTGCAGCGCTTTCTGGGCATGGTCAACTACCTGGGGAAGTTCATACCTGACCTCAGCGAACTGAGTGCCCCCCTGAGGGAGCTGACCAAGAAGGACAATGCCTGGGTCTGGCTCCCGCACCACCAGTCGGCTTTCGTGGCCCTGAAGTCCAAGCTCGCACGCACCCCTACTCTCAAGTTCTTTGACCTAAACAGGCTAATCGTCCTCACCTGCGATGCATCTCGGTTCGGCCTCGGTGCCGCCTGCCTGCAGCTCTATGACGATCGGCAGCTGCCTGTTTCCTATGCCTCTCGCACCATGACCCCTGCTGAGCAGCGCTGCGCTCAGATCGAAAAGGAGCTCCTTGCCGTGGTGTTCGCATGCTCCAAATTCAAGGACTACATTCTGGGCAACTCCTTCACCATTGAAACTGACCACCAGCCGCTGGTCTCTATCTTGAACAAGCCTATCCATGCGGCCTCTTCACGTTTGCAGCGGATGATGCTGCAGCTCCAGCGTTTCACATTCGAAATTGTGTACCGCAAGGGCAAGGATATGTTCGTGGCCGACACATTGTCCCGTGCGCCGCTCCCTTCCGTTGCCCGCCATCCATACGAATCGTCTGACCTGATGGTACTGAACGTTAACATTGTTCCCTCTTGGCAGATGCAGTCCCTGGTCAAACACACTGCCGCTGATCCTGCCCTGCAACAGCTTGAGGGCGTCATCCGCCGTGGCTGGCCTGACCGACGCTCTTCCCTACCGGCTGGTGCCGTGCCCTACTTCCTGGTTCGGGACGAATTGGTGCTGCACAACGGCGTGGTGGTGAAGGGTCACAAGGTCGTGGTGCCGGCCGCGCTGCGGGATCATTACTTTCAAACCGCCCACAACGGCCACCGCGGGGTTGAGGCCACTTTGTCCCAGGCCCAAGCCCAGTTTTACTGGCCTGGCATGGTTCAGGACATCCGGGACAGGGTCTCAGCCTGTGCTGCCTGCAACAGTCTCCTGCCTCATCAACAGCGCCAACCTCTCATGCAGCAACCGGCTCCCGAGTTGCCGTGGATGGCTGTCACCACTGACATCTTCGAATGGCGTGGCAAACACTTCCTGGTCCTGGTGGACTCCTACTCCCGCTGGTTCGAGGTGGACCAGCTGCCGTACCTCGCGTCTGCTGCCGTCATCAGGAAGCTTCGCCGCCACTTTTCGACCTTTGGGTCCCCGGTGACTCTCCAATCCGACAACGGCAGCCAGTTTATCAGCGCAGAGTTCGGCGCCTTCGCCACCCGATGGAACATTCGCCACATCACCAGCAGCCCCGAGTACCCGCAGACCAATGGCCTTGCGGAGCGCGCTGTCCGCAGCGCCAAGGAGCTGCTGGAACATTGTCGGCTTGCTCATTCGGACTTCTACCTTGCCCTCCTCAACCTCCGCAACATTTCCTGGGACCCCGCACTCGGTTCGCCTGCCCAGCGCCTCATGTCCCGCACCACTCGACCCCCTCTCCCGGTCTCTCAGCAATCCCTAAAGCCCGCGGTCCGCAGCCCTGCCGCTGTCAAGGAGCGCATCATCGAGAAGCAGGTCATCCAGAAGCGCTCCTTTGACAAGTCATCCCGTCTCCTTCCCCGTCTGTTCCCAGGCCAGGTTGTCCGGATGAAGTCCATCACCGGCTGGCCGTGTCCGTTGGCAATGCTGACTCTCCCCGGTCATACCTGGTTGACTACGAGGGCACCGTGTACCGTCGGACACGCCAGCACCTGCTGCTTGTCAACGAGCCTGCTCCGCCTGCCGCAGACCCGTTTTCGCCGCCTGTCCCTTCCCCACTGCCCGAAACTCCTCCTGCCCCTGTCACTCCTCGCATGCCCCGGACACTGCCCTCTCAGCTCTCTGTGCCCCGCTCACGCCAGCCTCCTTCTCCTGCCTCACCTGCAGGTGTACCTGTTTCGCCCCCCCGTTCTCCTCCTTCCCCTGGGCGCTCTTCACCCGGATCTCCTGTCTCTGTCCCTGCCCCCGTACCTGCAGCTCCTGCGGTTGAAGGGGAAGGCGGGTTGCGCACCCGCACTGGGCGGTTGGTCAAGCCGCCTGTCCGGTACGGAGTGTGCGAGTAGTCTGTATCATGATATATTCTAACTGTTCCCTGCTTATGGTCTGATTCTAGCGTATGAGCCGTGGTCGCTTTTGTTTCCAAGAGGAAGGATGTAGATCAGTGCATGCTCCTTTAACATAGTGACCTCACCACTACTAACCACTCCCCATTGTCTCTTGTATAATTGTAGCTTCCCCATCTCCAGCTCGCTCTCTAGCTCCAGTGATGACCACGGACAGCTAGGGCATAGTGTGTGTAGTGCATATAATAAAGTTATGTAGTAAAAGACTTTGTGTGTCAAGCAAGTCCTTTTACACTAGTAAAGTACCATTATGCTTATGATTATGATTATGAGCTGTCAGTGTGTCGATGGGACCTTGCCTGAAGGATCGGCGGTTGATGGGACCGGGATCCTGCACAAAGGCTCGGCAGAAAGTGAAACCAGGATGGAGCTGGACAAGTTCGATGCAAGGAGAAAGGACCAGTAGGAGAGTGAACCAGCATATCGGCTCCATCGCCTTCAGGATAACTGTAGGAGGTGACCGCAGGACACAATGAGTGGCCGGGCGAGTAGAAGAGAGGGACGTCGGTTCGCATAAACTGCTCCAGTACATTGACGGCGAGGATCGACCGGACTTTGGACTTTGAATAATGGTGCCAAAAATGGCAGCGCTTGCATGTGTAATAAATGCAAAAAGAATGTCACTGTGCAGTTGCATGTGTGACAAATAAAGCACTATTGACTATTGCCTATCATAGTTGAGACTTTATAATCTTGAAATTCCTTCATCATTTGATATGACTCCTGGTCCGCATGTTAGGGGTGATTTTATAGAGGTGTACAAAATCATGAGAGGAATAGATAGGATGGCCAAGAAGGCTTTCGATACATTAGCCTTCATCAGGCAGAGTATTGAGTATAGAAATTCGGAGATCAAGTTTCAGTTGTACAAGACATTGGTGCGACCACACTTAGAGTACTATGTTCAGTTATGGTCGCCCTGTTATAGGAAAGATGTTGTTAGGCTGGAAAAAGTGCAAAGAATACATTGCAAGAACTCAATAGCCTGAACTATAGGGAGAGGCTGGAGAGGCAGGCTAGGACTTTATTCCTTGGAGTGCAGGAAGTTGAGGAGCGATCTTTATGGAGATGCATGAGATGCATGAGATCATGAGAGGAATAGATAGGGTAATTGCACAGTCTTTTATCCTAAGTAGGGAAATCAAGAATTGGAGGACATGGGTTTAGGTGAGGGGGGGAAGATTTAATAGGAACCTGATGGATACTTTTTTTTTACACCAAGGGTGGTGGGTATATTGAACGAGCTTCCAGAACAGGTAGTTGAGGCAGGTACTATCATAAATTTAAGAGACATCTGGACAGTACATGGATAGGATAGATTTTGAGGGATATGGGCCAAGCACAGGCAGGTGGGACTAGTATAAATGGAGCATATTGGTCGGCGTGGGCAAGTTGGGTGAAGGGCCTGTTGACTCAATGACTCCCTCTCTATGACTTTTGCCACAATGTTAATGAGTCATGTCCTCACCTCTCATGGCCCCAGCAGATAATGCTCGGATATTATGACTGCATGCTTTTGTTAATTTCATGTTATACCTTTAAACAACCATCAGCGACTGAGATGGATCCAATGCCTAACGTCATTCATTCAGGGGAGCAATATGTTTTGATGCAATGCTTCCTTTGTTATCATTTATCTCAGGAAGACTATGCACAATGAAAGTCATTTTAGCAAGGTTATTTAACGTGTGTCTAGACTAATCTGGATGCATCATCTCACTGACAGGTCATATTTTGTTTATTTGTGAGTTCAATCAATCACCTCGGAGCTTTGGCATACTTTGAACAATCATTTTCAGAATCATTGATGAATAATGGTGCAGTTTCTGATTTTATTTGTCTATCGCAGGTACCAAGCAATCCCGGGAAATGTTTATTCCTGTTAGGTTATGAAATATTGCTTTATTTCCTGTGATTTAGCTACTAAACCATCAGTGACATTTTCTTTACAATCTTCAGTTCTCTCTTTTCCACCACCGATGGTCTGGCACTTCCTTTAATCCGGACAAAATCATGAGAGCGCATTTGAAATCCACCCCACCCGCCTCTTGGAAGTCCTCCTGAAAATGTGGTAGCTTGGCCCCCTCCGATAGTGGCTCTGGAACTCCAGCCCAGCTGGATCCGGCAGATCATTCCCATAGGGACTTCTGAGTCCGACATTGCGGGCAAATATCATGCCTCCTTGATGATCTACGCGGATTCCTCTCATTGGATAATATGAATCCAGTGGTGGAACAGTATTACTGACTACTGACAATTAAAGATAGCTCAACGGTCTCAAATGAGGTCAGGACCAGTTGTCTAGTTGTTGACAGAGTGTCACTTCACTGAGTAACCAACACCAAGTTTTTTTTTTACATAGACAGGTGTCAGAGCATTGAATCTATTATCTTTGTTGAATTAGTAAGTAAACTTGGTCAACATTATCCAACACTATATGTGTACAAAATCATGCGAGGAATAGATCGGGTGGATGCACAGAGTCTTTTGCCCAAAGTAGGTGAATCGAGGACCAAGGACATACTGTAGGTGTAAGGTAAAGGGGAAAAGATTTAATAGGAACCTGAGGGGTAACTTTTTCATACAAAGGGTGGTGGGTGTAGGAACAAGCTGCCAGAGGAGGTAGTTGAGTCTGGGACTATCCCTAACATTTAAGAAACAGTTAGACAGGTATATGGATTGGACAGGTTTGGAGGGTAAAGGGCCTATCCCACTTTCACGACCTAATTCACAACCTCTGCCGAGTTTGCCCTTGACTCATACTCGCAGCATGGTCGTCACGAAGTCGTAGGAGGCCGTAGGTGGGTCGTAGGTAGGTTGTGATGCTTGTCGTAGGTACTCGTGCCATCAAGTAGGTCGGGGCATTTTTCTAGGCTGATGAAAAATGTCCATGAGTAAAAAAGGTTGCGAATTAGATCGTGAAAGTGGGACAGGGCCTTTATGGACCAAACGCAGGCAAGTGGGACTAGGGTAGCTGGGACATTGTTGGCCGGTGTGGGCGAGTTGGGCCGAAGGGCCTGTTTCCACACTGTATTACTCAATGACTCTATGACTCTATTAAACCAGGACAATGTACCTTCATAATGAAAAATGGTATTTGACTCAGTCTATGATGTGGTGACAATTGTCTGCATCCAATTAAGGATAAAGTTAAGGATATCTTCAAAACCAGTAAGAGCGAAAACATAATTGACTAGTGTAGCTGAGACATGTTGGCCGGTGTGAGCAATTTGGGCCGAAGGGCATGTTTCCACACGGTATGACTCTATGACTATGACTCTAACATAGCGTGTACAATATAACGATAACCTCTTTCGCCCAGAGCCAAATTTTTACAACGTTTTTACTGATGAGTTATATTTTATGTTGGAAGGTCCACAGGGTAATTCTGTGTGTAAATTGGGAAATATTGATTCAGCCCCTTGTACACTTCTTCAGTGTTATTGTCAGCTGGCAGAAAATGGAAAGAAACTTCAGGATATTTATTGGGTTGGTGAAATAACGGCAATTCAGCACTTACATTGTATTTTCCACATTTATTTCAGGATGTCCAAAGTGCTCTATGGCTGAATAAGCACCTTTGTTCTATAGCGCAAACACGGTAGATAACATGAACAAAGCAAGCCCCTACAAACAGTAAACTAATCAAACAATGCTTCCACTTTGAGTACTTTTATTGGATGGCAAAGCTCCAATGCCAGATACCAGTATCAGCTAGCTCCAATAGTCTAATACGAGCACCCAGATTTGAACTTGCACTCAGTGTTAGATACATAGATGCATAGAAAATAGGTGCAGGAGTAGGCTATTCGGCCCTTCGAGCCTTCACCGCCATTCAATATGATCATGGCTGATCATCCAACTCAGTATCCCGTACCTGCCTTCTCTCCATACCCCCTAATCCCTTCAGCCACAAGGGCCACATCTAACTCCCTCTTAAATATAGCCAATGAACTGGCCTTAACTACCTTCTGTGGCAGAGAGTTCCAGAGATTCACCACTCTCTGTGTGAAAAATGTTTTTCTCATCTCGGTCTTAAAGGATTTCCCCTCTATCCTTAAGCTGTGACCCCTTGTCCTGGACTTTCCCAACATCGGGAACAATCTTTCTGCATCTAGCCTGTCCAACCCCTTAAGAATTTTGTACGTTTCTATAAGATCCCCCCTCAATCTTCTAAATTCTAGCGAGTACAAGCCGAGTCCTGACATCCCCGGAATCAGTCTGGTGAACCTTCTCTGCACTCCCTCTATGGCAATAATGTCCTTCCTCAGATTTGGAGACCAAAACTGTACGCAATACTCCAGGTGTGGTCTCACCAAGACCCTGTACAACTGCAGTAGAACCTCCATGCTCCTATACTCAAAGCCTTTTGCTATGAATGCTAACATACCATTCGCTTTCTTCACCCAGGTGTTTTCCAGCTTGATTGTGTAAGTTTTGCCCTGGTTTAAATTACCAACATGCAACAATTTGCTTTTATTGTTCTTTCCAAACCAACATCCCCCACCCCTTGTAAATTGCCCCTAGTGTGTAGAATAGTGCTAGTGTATGCGGTGATCGCTGGTCAGTGAAGACTCGGTGGTCCGGAGTGCCTGATTCCGCGCTGTATCACTAAATCTACCAAGTAACCTCTCCTCTCCTGGATCCACCAATCATTTGTTGGTTCCTGCCCTACCCCACTTCCTCACCTCTTTTGACAATCTGCTCTCGACCCCATTAGACTTTAGAGATACAGCACGGAAACTGGCCCTTTGGTACCCTGAGTCCGTGCCGACCAGCAATCCCCCCACATATTTACATATTTACATTATCCCTACCCACTAGGAACAATTTACAATTTTATCTAAGTCAATTAACCTACAAACTTGTACATCTTTGGAGTGCTTGAAGAAACCTGAGCACCCGGAGAATACCCATGTGGTAACGGGGAGAACGTACAAACACCTTACAGACTGCAACGGAGGTCAAGTTCGAGTCCGCATTCCTGGCGCTGTAAGGCAGTAACTCTACTGCTGTGTCACTGTGCCGCCCAATATATAATAGATAAAGGGTCTCAACCCAAAACATTGACTTCCATTTACTTGCTGCATGACCTGTTGAGTTCCTCCAGAAGCTCATCTTTTGCTCCAACTCAAATATTGTTTATCATTCGAGTCTTCACTAAGTTGTCCCACAACAGTTCATCCATTGTAATTCCTCTGCACTAATGTGCAAACTCACTGGGAATTAATTTAAATAAAATCATTAATATTAATTGAACATTTAGCACTGATGAATTAAATTACAATGTATTTGCATGCTGCAGATGAAGTGTATCAACATTTTATGTTGATGCAACTTGAGGTGAATAAAATGCATTAAAGTGTTCCATCTTTCTGCTCGCTCAAAGCTCATTGTTATTGGACTCTTCTGATTCCATTATGTCCCGTCAGTCACAGAGATCTCCACTGTAATTGGAGTTAGTGCATGAACAGGGTTTAATCTTCAGTAGATTTTGATTTCGGTTTATTATTGTCACGTATATTAATGTACAGTGAAAGGTTTTGTTTTTCATGCTATCCAATCTAATCAGACAATGCCATTAATAAATACAATCAAGCCAAAGCCAAGTACAATAGGTTGAGCAAAGTGAAAGATATCGAGTACAGAATATGGTTCTCAGCATTGTTGTGCAACACTTCCAGAGGCAAATTTCAATGTCGGCAATGGGCAGAGGTGAATTCGACTGTATCCTGGCGAGGGGAGAGATACAGAGTCCAGAATATAGTTCTCAACATTTTACCGCACCAATCCTCGAGACAAAGTCCAATCTCCTCAATGAAATAGAGGGGAATTGGACTGGAAACTAGCTTATGGAAGGAGCATTCAGAAGCCTGAGGGAAAGAAGGAAATAAACTCTTTCTAAGTCTGGTGGTGTGCGTTTTCAAGTTTCTGTATCTTCTACCCGATGGGAGTGGAGAGAAGAAGGAATGGCTGGAATGGGAAAGGGATTTGATTATGTTGGCTGTTTTCTTGAGGCAGTGTGAAGTGAAGTTGGATGCAATGGTGAGGAGTCTGGTCTGTGTGATGGACTGGGCTACATCCACCTTTGTAGTGGCCTGCTTGGTGTATATGGTCCACATGCCAGTTAACTGAACATAATTGTCTCTACAAAAACCTTCAGTAGCAAAGGGAAAAAAAAAGATATCAGTAAAATAAAAACATATTATGAATAATGAATATATTAATAGTAAATTATGGAATAGATTATATTGGGACTGATTAGGGGTCTTTTACTGGAAAGGTGTCGCTGGGGACTTGATGTGAAGTATCCCAACAGGATTCAGGAGTAGGCTACTAGCAAGAGAGAGGCAGAGAGAAATGCTGGGACCTGCAGGACAAAGAAGCACAGTGAAAACGATGACCTAATTAACATCTGATGAGAATGTTGGTGAAGGTATTGTAACTTCATGGCTTTGTAGTGTGGCTTTGAGAAGATATGGTGTCTGTGAGCGGTCATTTTGCAAAGGGATCTGTATGATGAGAATGAAAATATGAACAGGCAATATAATTAAGAAACTCCCTTTCTTCCTTAAGATTGGTTAGGTAAGAAGGCAAAATGAAACAGCATTGGGTAATCATTATGAAGTCTGCACATTGGTTAAAATGATCAATGGAAGAATCGCTACTTTACATTTAATTTCCTTTTGGTAGAAAAAGGTGAAGCTCTCTAGCTCCGCACTGCCAGGCAACTAATATGGGATTATTCATAGAGGAATATTATCCATGTACTTCTCCATTTAAGAAATAATTGAAAGCTGGCCAAATGTTGCTTCTACCTTTACCGCAGTGAGAAACAGCAAATGATTATTGTTAAGACAGAAAGATGGATGTTTGAGGGATTCATTGTTCAATTCTTCCACTGTGTTCTGTGATCACACACTATTACTTTCTTTCAGACATATTTATAATCATGCTGGTGTCATTTGACATCCCTGTTTAGTTTGACTGTGCACGGCATATGTTTTATTTGACTTTGGATGACTGATGCTTTATTCTTAGCTCAACCAAAGAGCACAAGCAACAATGAATTAATTTAATGTGTTTGGCAATGCTTAAGATATAAAGGCATTCTCTCCCCTAATCAGAAATCCTGACATCTTGGTGGATGGACCCATGACCTGACTACCCACAAATCAATGGTTGATGTTAAATGAGAATATACATCACACAAACTGTTTGCCTTCTTTATGGGAAAAGCAAAATAGTCGAGGTGCTGAAAATATGGAAGAGATTTTCTCAAAATCAGAGAGAAAATCTATCTCTACCATAAATGTATCCAGCGATCTGACTCCACAACCCTTAGTGAATGCTAATTAATCACTGGTGGTTAAATGCAGTTACTCATTAACCCCCAGAATACTTCCCGCTGGGAGTTAAAATGATAAACCAAGGACCATCGTATTTGGTAGACACAAATGCTGGAGAAACTCAGCGGGTGAGGCAGCATCAAAGAAGCGATGGAAATAGGCAATGACCAAATGTATATGGTTGCCACAAGGAATACCAGACACCCACAAACACATCCAGTAGTAACTCTCCCCCTACCACCGTTACATTCAAAGTCCAGCCTGTTGCAGACTCCCGTGGATTAAATGCAAGTCAAGCATGCTACTCCGGCTGCCACTTGATTGAGAGTCTGTCAAGGACAAAAGACTCATGGTGCAGATTAAGAATCCGTTAAAATCCATCTTGATGACTTTCACGAACACTGAACACATTTTTGATGTGTCATTTTCCATCTCTGCACCATAGGTACGAGTTCAGATTTTTTGAAAGGTGTCAGCACCATGCAACTTGATGGCTGTTTAAAAAAGGATGTTCATTGATGTTTCTTGCATTATTGTTTTCAAATCCCCATTGCTGAAAGCTGTCATTTAAGAAGGTAGAGCCGCATAATTATCTTAAAAAGTGATTGCTACAACTCATTAAACCATCTCTTAGATCAAGGGCTGGATGTATTAAAGAATGTCAGGACCTAGAAGTTTTATGGCTCGAGGAATATTTAGGTTTGGTCAAACTTAATCTCACAGAAAATCATATCTGCGAACCTGAGAGCAGCAACTTGTGGTATAAACTTTGATTTGATATTGAACAGTTGGAATCTCTAGAGAGGGTCCTGTTGCTGTGAGCGGTCACAGATTATTGTTATAATGTGCACAAGAGCAGAGCTGCAGCAATGCCTTCAGACAGTTGACTTCTTCACAGATTGATAAGTGTAATAGTCTTGGACAGCATTGGAAATACTCACCAGTGCTTGCATTAACAAGCCCTTAACACCAGACCTAAAGCTATGGAAGATTTGGGCCAACTTTGCGTTTGTCAAAATTGTAATTCAGAGTTAGAGTCATATGCCCATGTCCCACTTAGGAAACCTGAACGGAAACCTCTGGGGACTTTGCGTCCCACCTAAGGTTTCCGTGCAGTTCCCGGAGGTTCCTGGAGGTTTTCGGAGGTTTTTGTCAGTCTCCCTACCTGCTTCCACTACCTGCAACCTCCGGCAACCACCTGCAACTTTGGGTGGGCGCAAAGTCTCCAGAGGTTTCCGTTCAGGTTTCCTAAGTGGGACAGGGGCAATAGAGTCATACATTACAGCAGCAAGTACTTCAACCGATCATTCCTATGCTTGCCATCACAAACCAATCTATACTAGTCCTGTTCAACAGCATTTGGACAGAAGCTACCTACGTGCTGGCAAATCATAAGTGCTCATATAGATTCTTACATTTTGTGATAACTAATGTAAGTGGACAGTACGGTGGTGCAGCGGTAGATCCAGGGTACTATCTCAGTACACGTGATAATAAACTAAACTAAACTAAACTAAACAAACTAAAACTAAAACACCTGCTCGATTATCTCTTCATGCAGCAAATTCCTGATTCCAACAACACTCTTTTTCAAATCCACACCAAATCCTTTCCCTTTATCCGACATTTGTGCCCTTTGGAGAGAGAGTCATAGAATCATACATTACGGAAACAAGCCCATCAGCCCAACTCGTCCATGCCGACCAAGATGCCCCATCTAAAGTGCTCATAAGCTGGAGTATCTCAGCGAACAGGCAGCATCTCATAGTCAGGATCGAATGCGGGACTCTGGTGCTGCGAGGCAGCAACTCCACCGCCACACCACAGTGCTGCCGAAACTCAAGTACAATAGGTATGTTGTCTATAAACCAGCATCTGCAGTTCCTTTATATTACATTATAAATTGAACAGTGCCCTAGTTTATAGAAAGACTGTTCAGAAGCTAAGAGCAGAAGATAAATATTGGGGATTAGATGGGATTTTAAGACAAGGGCAAACACATTGTAAGATATTATGGTGAAAGATATTGGTTTGGGGTTTACAATTTTAAAATTGATTTCAATGTATCTGTGGATTAAAAGGTTTTTGTAACGATATTATGCATACATTATTTCCTGCAGGCTGCTGAAGCGATTATTAATAAATCTTGGTTTCTTGCCGTTCTACATGAATGATTGATAATTTCACTGTCCAGTGGTGAGAGAGAGCAACGTAGCAAAAAAAACCGAAAAATAACAATATGTGTTTGTTAATTTGCATGCAATACTTGCTGGAGCATTTATGATTGATTTAAATTCTACTTATGTTCCTCTTAAAAATAGATGAAACATCTCCAGAATCCTTGGTGTGAAAAAAATAATACTTGGATCTCATCTGTGGTAGTAGTAGGTTTGCATCTCTCTCCTTTGTGAAGGAGTGGTTCGTACATGCTGTCATTGAAACATACAGCAGAAGATTTTGGTGCATTCAGGAATGTTTTAACCCAACATGGTCTTTAAATTCCAATTAACATATTAATATTAACTGTGTTCCTACGCAACCTTTCTAACATGTGTTGGCAGCTTAATAGCAGCTTTAAAATGACAAAAAAATGTAACTCTTCATTTCTGTCAGACAGTTTACACATGTGCGGTTCGAGAACAGGCGGCACAGAGGTACAGTGGTAGATTTGATTACAGTGCCAGAGACTCAGGTTCGATCCTGACTAAGGGTGCTGTCAGTATGGAGTTTGTTTGTTCTTCCTGTCACCATGTGGGTTTTCTCTGGGTGCTCCGGTTTCCTCCCACATTCCAAAGACGTGCAGGTTTGCAGGTTAATTGGCCTCTGTAAATTGTCCCTAGTGTGTAGGATATGAAAGTGGGATGACAGAACTAGCGTATGGGTGACCAATAGTTGGCATGGACTCAGTGGACCGAACAACCTGTTTCCATGCTGCATCTCTAAATAAACTAAACCTCAAAAAGTTGTTTGCTAACTTTATTATTGGCAATTCTCCCAACTCTCGCTTGGAAAAACCTTGTTAGTGTGAATATTCAAAGAGCCCGTGTGTTTCAAGCAATGTCTGTGTGAAGTTTGTACATTCTCCCTGTGTCCGCATGTGTTTCCTTTGGGTGCTTCGGTTACATCCCCCATCCTAAAGACGTCCCTCTGTAAATTGCGCCTAGTGTTTATGGAGTGGATGAAAAAATAGAATAACATAGAACTGGTGTGAATGTGTGTTCAAAGGTCGACATGGACTTGGTGGGACAAGAGGACCTGTTTCCATGCTGTATCTATCAATGCCAATGTCAACACTCTCCTGGAAATTTGAACATCAGTAATGTTGTATGTTGTAAATCAATCCTTGAATGTAAATTTAGGTGAAAAATTCTAGTAAAGGTAAATTTTGGATTACACAAAGTTGTTGCTATCCACTGGCTTACTATCGATGCATATGCTTAATTGCGATATTAGCCCTGTGCAATTGGGTACATTTGTAAATATTTGTAATGAGATGTATAGTAGTTGAGGTTTTGTGCTGGCAAGTGATAATGTATCAATACGCAGTGTAGGCCGGAGTAGAAATGAAGGTCAAAATTACGCGGGCAAGCAAATATACACATAAACCATTTTATAACATATCATTGGTGGGGAAAGATGTCGATTATTGCCGATTACCCGCTATAACTAAGTAAGGGATTTTCTCCGCCTACCTAGCAGTATTTTTGTTACTGCAAGCTAAAAATACTGAAGTCAAATTGTTACATTGTACGACAGAGTATCATTGATAAGTGACGATCAAAGCAGTTGTTTGTCAATTTCAGTGGCCTCAATCTTGGGTAAAAATAAACTATTGGAAGAACTCAACGGGTCAGGCAGCAGCTGCGGAAGGAAATGAACTGGCGACATTTCCTCGGGATCCTTCTTCACTTTGACCTGAAGGGTTCCTCCAGCAGTTTGTTTTGAACCAAGAACCCTCTGATTCACAGGCAAGAATTTTGTCAACTGAACTAAAATTGAGAACTTTATGCGTTTATGTAAGCACACATAAATTTACCTTAAAGAGATTGCAAATTTAAAAAAAAACAGAATTTGTACCATGTTCTTCAATACATCAAAAGTCAGGAAATGCTATACCATCAGCTCAGCCGCATATTTGTGTTGCGTAGTTGCAGGGAAATACAGCACAGAATAGTACGGCTGTCATGGGTTATGGGGAGTAGGCAGGAGAAAGGGGTTAGGAAGGAGAGATAGATCAGCCATGATTGAATGGTGGAGTAGACTTGATGGGCTGAATGGCCTAATTGTTCCTATCACATATGAACTTATGAAACAAATGGATTTGCAAAGGAAAACATAATATTAAAGAAAAGATAAATCACTGAGTTGGAATACATTGACAAACAAAGCCTTTTATAGAAAATATCATCTCAAAATTTCTGCAGAAAGGTTCTGCATGGCAATGGAAGTCACAAACTTACAGCTGACCTTTGCTGTTATTTCTTTGATCTCCATCCTGCACACAATTTAATGATGGAGTGAAGTCCATTGCAATTTCCCAACAGCAGTCCGCCTGCTGAATTCACATTTAGTACTGATTCAGCCCCATTCATTGCAAAGGAGACAAATGGCTGTAAGGGAGGTAGGTAACTTGTAGCTCATTACAATGTAATATCAAGGAACTGCAGATGCTGGTTTACACCAAAGAAATACATAATATGCTGGAGTAAATCAATAGGTCAGGCAGCATCTCTGGAGAAAATGGATAGGTGACGTTTTGGGTCAGGAAACTTCTTTAAACATTTTTTCCAGAGATGCTGCCTGACCTGCTAAGTTACTCCAGCATTTTGTGTCTATCTTTTGTAGCTAGTTGATATTTGGTTGATTTAATGCTGTTAATTTAATATATGTAATCGCTTTTGTGATTTCCATGTTATATATTAATTTTCTTTAATGTCTAATATGTATTAAATATTAGTGAAAATCAAATCTAATGTTAGAACTCTTTACAACAAGTGTGGTGGGTGAATGGAATGAGCGGCCAAAGGAGGTAGATGAGGCAGGCACTATTGCTAAGTTTAAGAAACAATTAGTCAGGTACATGGATAGGATAGATGTAGGGGGATATGGACCAAATGCAGGCAGGTGGGACAGGTGTAGATGGGGCATGTTGGTCGGCTTGGGCAAGTTGGGCTGAAGGGCTTGTTTTCATACCGTTTTACTCTTTGTCGCTATGACTCTAAATCTGAAAAAAATACTGGAAATAACCTGCATGGCAGGCAGTATATTGGAAAGCGAAACAAAGTTACTGTTTCAGATTAGGGTTACTTTTACAGAAGGCTTGTCAAAGGTCTTCTTCTGCCCCAGTTAAATTCTTTCTGATATAGAGAGGGATAAAAATATCACTGAGCATTTGGGTGATGTAGCTGCCAAAGATGTAAAGCTGACAGTGTATTAAAGCAATAAGAATCAGAGTTACAGAGTAGTACAGCACAGAAGCAGGCTATTCAAACTACCATGTCTATGACGTCCATCAAGTTACTATACTATACTATTCTGAAAACATCTGAAGGGTCCCAACCCAAAACTCACCTAGTCATTTTTTCCAGAGATGCTGTTCAACCCGCTGAGTTACTCAAGTATCATTTGTCTTTTTTAACTATATATACTAATTAAAATTTATTAGCGCTTGGTCTATAGCCTGCCGCATGTCAGTAATTCATTGCTCATAAGTTCATATGTTCTAGGAGCAGAATTAGGCCATTCAGCCAATTAAGTTTACACCACCATTCAATCATGGCTGATTATCTTTCTCTCTCAACCCTATTCTCCTGCTTTCGCTCCATAACCCCTCACACCCGTGCTAATCAAGAATCTATCAATCTCCACATTAAAAATATCCATTGACTTGACCTCCGCAGCTGTCTGTGACAATGAATTCCACAAATTCACCAACCTCTGATTAATGAAATTATTTCTCAGCTTTATAAAGGGATGTCATTTTATAATGAGGCTGTGGCCTCTGGGCTTAGACACCACATTCATTCCATCTAGGCCTTGTCCAGATACATCTTAAATATTGTGAGAGTATCTACCTTCATCACTTTCTCAGGTAGATGCTTCACTTTCCAATGATCTCCTCTGGAAGCCCATTCCATAAACCCATCATCCTTTGCGTAAAAAAGATTGATCTGGGAAGATGTTATGGGGTGTCAGTGGAGAAAGTCAAAAACTTCCTGCAAAAGAATTTGAACAGTGGCATTTAAGAGACTGTAGTTTGGCCCATGCATATACAGGGAATGGAGGGATCTGGATTATGTGCAGGCAGAAAATGGTTAGTCTTGGCCTCATGTTTGGCACAGATATTGTGGGCCAATGGGGCTATTCCTGTGTTGCACTGTTTGACATTTTGCGTTCTGTGTTCTTTATCTGTTCTTATTCATACTATCATTTGTCAACTCTTCCCTGTTAACACAGATCAGATTGTTTTAATATCCAAAGTATTGTTTTTGTCATTGAGGCTGTTTCTATGCTGCTTGATGTTATGACATGAAATATATAGAAGTCCTAATTCATAGTTATTTTTGTAGGTGAGTGATGCTTTGAACAGTTGCTGAGACCCATGGTGCAGTTAGCAGGATGCAACGATTGGCGATAATGTTACTGTCTTTGACCACACATGAATTTACCATAACACAGCATCCAGCTCTTTGAGAATAAGCTGTCATGGTGTTGACCTGAGTGGCGACCTGTTCTTCAAACATTGGGACCTCTTGGGACCTCATGCTCATCCTTGGATAAACAATACTGCCTGGTCACATACAGCGAATGTGCAAGAAATATTTTTGTGTTGTTCCCTTGTCTCTGAAAATCCATTTGATTGAAGTCAAAGGCGATGTGACACAAATAGAGTACAAAGCACAGAGTGTGCAACCAATGTAAGTATCTACCCACATCCCTCCTCCTCCTCCCAGCTCTTCCTTCAAAGTGCCCAAGATGGAGTTGAGTAGCACACTTTCCTATGCAATCCTCTCTGCTGCCACTTCCCTGCACTTGCTGAAGTCAAGTCAAGGGAGTTGCAGGGACGACACAGTGGCACAGTTGCTGCGTTACAGCTCCAGAGTCCAAGGTTTGATCCCAGATTGAGGGGGGACCCAATTACAATTTACAGAATAATGAATGGTATAGATAGAGTGGATGTGGAGAGTCTATGGTGGGAGAGTCTATGACCAGAAGTCATAGCCTCAGAATTAAACGGCGCGCTTTTTTGAAGGGAGATGAGGAGGAACCTCTTTAGTCAAAGGGTAGTTAATCTGTGGAACTCATTGCCACAGAGGGCTGTGGAGGATAAATCCATGAATATTTTTAAGGCAGAGATGGACATAGAAACATAGAAAATAGGTGCAGGAGTAGGCCATTCGGCCCTTCGAGCCTGCACCGCCATTCAATATTATCATGGCTGATCATCCAACTCAGTATCCCGTACTTGACTTCTCTCCATACCCCCTGATCCCCTTAGCCACAAGGGCCACATCTAACTCCCTCTTAAATATAGCCACAACTACCTTCTGTGGGAGAGAATTCCAGAGATTCACCATTCTCTGTGTGAAAAATGTTTTTCTCATCTCGTCATCCGCAAACTTGGAGATGTTGCATTCAATTCCCTCGTCCAAATCATTAATATATATTGTAAATAGCTGGGGTCCCAGCACCGAGCCTTGCGGTACACCACTAGTCACTGCCTGCCATTCTGAAAAGGACCCATTTACTCCTAGTCTTTGCTTCTGGCCTGCCAGCTAGTTCTCTATCCACATCAATACTGAACCCCCAATACCGTGTGCTTTAAGTTTGCATACTAATCTCTTATGTGGGACCTTGTCGAAAGCCTTCTGAAAGTCCAGCTATAACACATCCACTGGTTCTCCCATATCCACTCTACTAGTTACATCCTCGAAAAATTCTATTAGATTCGTCAGA
The DNA here is from genome assembly GCF_010909765.2 of Amblyraja radiata. Lineage (NCBI taxonomy): Eukaryota > Metazoa > Chordata > Chondrichthyes > Rajiformes > Rajidae > Amblyraja > Amblyraja radiata. Next base: position 46,248,314 of record NC_045966.1, read on the forward strand.
CATGATTTACCTTTCATAAATCCATGCTGACTTTGTCCAATGATTTCACCACTTTCCAAATGTGCTGCTATTCCATCTTTAATAACTGACTAGCAGTTTTCCCACTACCGATGTTAGACTAAGTGGTCTGTAATTCCCCGTTTCTCTCTCCCTCCCTTTTTAAAAAGTGGAGTTACATTAGCCACCCTCCAATCCTCAGGAACTACTCCAGAATCTAAAGAGCTTTGAAAAATTGTCACTAATGCATCCACTATTTCTGGGGCTACTTCGTTAAGTACTCTGGGATGCAGCCTATCTGGCCCTGGGGATTTATCGCCCTTTAATCCATTCAATTTACCTAACACCACTTCCCGGCTAACCTGGATTTTACTCAGTTCCATCTCATTTGACCCCCGGTCCCCTGCTATTTCCAGCAGATTATTCATGTCTTCCTTAGTGAAGACAGAACCAAAGTAGTTATTCGATTGGTCTGCCATGTCCTTGTTCCCCATGATCAATTTGCCTGTTTGTTGATTAGAACTGCTGTCAAGGGTTATAGGCAGAAGGCAGGAAAATGGAATTAGGAGGCAGAGATCAGCCATGATTGAATGGCGGAGTAGACTCGATGGGCCGAATGGCTTAATTCTACTAAAACGTGTGAACTTGAACGTGATGCTGACCTTGGATGCAGTTTGTATGGAGTTTGTATGTTTTCCCTTTGACCATGTGGTTTTTCTCTAGGTGCTCTGGTTTTCTCCAGGTGTTCCGGTTTCATCCCACAGTCCAAAGACAAACAGGTTTGTAGGTTACTTGGCTTTGATAATTGTAACATTTTCTCTAGTGTGAAGGATAGATCTAGTGTATGGGACGATCATTGGGACAAAGGACCTTTTGCCACACTAATCTCTAAAGTCTAAAGTCCATAGTCAAGAGTGTTTTATTGTCATATGCCAATAGACAATTTACAATAGATAATAGGTGCAGGAGTAGGCCAGCACCGCCATTCAATGTGATCATGGCAGATCATCCCCAATCAGTATCCCGTTCCTGCCTTCTCCCCATATCACCTGACCACTATTTTTAAGAGCCCTATCTAGCTCTCTCTTGAAAGCATTTAGAGAACCCGCCTCCACCACCCTCTGAGGCCGAGAATTCCACAGACGAGTCCTGAAATGGAACAATGAAATTCTTACTTGTAGCAGCGCAACAAATATCAAAACATGGTTCTCAGTAGACATAGAAACATAGAAAATAGGTGCAGGAGGAGGCCATTCGGCCCTTCGAGTCAGCACCGCCAATCATTGTGATCATGGCTGATTGTCTCCTATCAATAACCCGTGCCTGCCTTCTCCCCATATCCTTTGACTCCACTAGCCCCTAGAGCTCCATCTAACTCTCTCTTAAATCTATCCAGTGACTTTGACTCCACTGCCCTCTGTGGCAGGGAATTCCATAAATTCACAACTCTCTGGGTGAAAAAGTTGTTTTCTCACCTCAGTCTTAAATGACCTCCCCTTTATTCTAAGAATGTGGCCCCTGGTTCTGGACTCGCCCAACATTGGGAACATTTTTCCTGCATTTGTCCGGTCCCTTTATAATTTTATATGTTTCTATAAGATCCCCCTCATCCTTCTAAACTCCAGTGAATACAAGCCTAGTCTTTTCAATCTTTCCTCATATGACAGTCCCGCCATCCCAGGGATCAATCTCGTGAACCTACGCTGCACTGCCTCAATCACAAGGATGTCCTTCCTCAAATTAGGAGACCAAAACTGTACACAATAATCCAGATGTGGTCTCACCAGAGCCCTATACAACTGCAGAAGAACCTCTTTACTCCTATACTGAAACCCTCTTGTCATGAAGGCCAACATTCCATTAGCTTTCTTCACTGCCTGCTGTACCTGTAAGCCAACTTTCAGTGACCGGTGTACAAGGACGCCCAGGTCTCGCTGCACCTCCCCCTTACCTAACCTAACCCCATTGAGATAATAATCTGCCCCCTTGTTTTTGCCGCCAAAGTGGATAACCTCACATTTATCTATATTATACTGCATACTCACTCAACCTGTCCAGGTCACCCTACAACATCCTAACATCCTCTTCACAGTTCACACTGCCACCCAGCTTTGTGTCATCCACAATTTGCTAGTGTTGCTCCTAATTCCCTCTTCCAAATCATTAATATATATGGTAAACAGTTGCGGCCCCAACACCGAGGCTTGTGGCACTCCACTCACCACTGCCTGCCATTCTGAAAAGAACCCGTTCACTCCTACTCTTTGCTATTGGTCTGCCAACCAATTTTCTATCCATGTCAACACCCTACCACCCAATACCATGTGCTCTAATTTTAGTCACCAGTCTCCCGTGCGGGACCTTACCAAAGGCTTTCTGAAAGGCTAGATACAGTACATCCACTGGCACCCCTTCATCCATTTTACTTGTCACATCCTCAAAAAATTCCAGAAGATTAGTCAAGCATGATTTCCCTTTCATAAATCCATGTTGACTTGTACTAATCCTTTTACTGCTATCCAAATGCCCCATTATTACCTCTTTAATAATTGACTCCAGCATCTTTCCCACCACCGAAGTAAGGCTAACTGGTCTGTAATTCCCCGTTTTCTCTCTCGTTCCTTTCTTGAAAAGTGGGATAACATTAGCTATCCTCCAATCCACAGGAACTGATCCTGAATCTATTTAACATTGGAAAATAATCACCAATGCGTCCACTATTTCTAGAGCCACCTCCCTGAGGAGCCTGGGATGCAGACCATCAGGCCCAGGGGATTTATCATCCTTCAGTCCCATTAGACTACCCAATACTATTTCTTGCCTAATGAAAATTTCTTTCAGTTCCTCTACCCCCTTAGATCATCTGTCCTCCAGTACTTCTGAGAGATTGTTTGTAAGTTCCTTAGTGAAGACAGATCCGAAGTACCTATTCAACTCTTCTGCCATTTCTTTGTTGCCCATAATAATTTCACCCGTGTCTGCCTTCAAGGGACCCACATTTGACTTTGCTACTCTTTTTCTCTTAACATGTCTAAAGAAGCTTTTACTGTCCTTCTTTATATTCCTGGCCAGCTTCCCTTCGTACTTCATCTTTTCAGCCTGTATTGCCCGTTTTGTTTCCTTCTGTTGTCCTATGAAAGTTTCCCAATCCTCTGGCTTCCGGCCATTCTTTGCTGTGTTATACATCTTTTCTTTTAGTTTTATTCTATCCCTAACTTCTCGTGTCAGCCACGGTTGCCTCCTACTCCCCTTAGAATCTTTCTTCCTTTTTGGAATGAAATGATCCTGTGTCTTCCGGATTATGCCCAGAAATTCCTGCCATTGCTGTTCCACCGTCATTCCTGCTTGGATCCCTTTTCAGTCTACCATAGCCAGCACCTCTCTCATGCCTTCATAGTCCCCTTTGTTCAACTGCATCACTGACACTTCCAATTTAACCTTCTCCTTCTCAAATTGCAGATTAAAACTAATCATATTATGATCACTACCTCCAAGCAGTTCCTTTACCTCGAGTTCTCTTATCATATCTGGTTCATTGGACAACACTAAATCCAGAATTGCCTTTTCTCTGGTCGGCTCCATTACAAGCTGCTCTAAGAATCCATCTCAGAGGCATTCTACAAACTCTCTTTCTTGGGATCCTGAACCAACCTGAATTTCCCAGTGTACCTGCATATTGAAATCCCCCATTGCCATAGTGGCATTACCTTTGTTACATGCCAGTTTTAACTCCTGCTGCAACTTACACCCTACATCCGGGCTACTATTTGGAGGTCTGTAGATAACACCCATTAGTGTCTTCTTGCATTTACAATTCCTCAACTCAATCCACAGTGACTCTACCTCGTCAGTCCCTATGTCTTCCCTCGCAAGGGGCTGAATTCCATCCCACACCAGCAGAGCTACCCCCCCTCCTCTGCCCACCTGCCTGTCCTTTCTATAGGATGTATAACCCTGAATATTAAGATCCCAGGCCCGATCCTCCTGCAGCCACGTCTCAGTAATCCCCACAATGTCATATCTACCAACCTCTAACTGAGCCTCATAATAAACAACCAAAATAAGTTTAATCTATAAAAACAAAGGAAACAATATAGTGCTAGGAGAAAAACAAAGCCTCAATCCCTAGTGCAATCAAAGCAGTTTGTAGTTTGCGGTTTAATTGGAGTTCACGATGCTCAAGTTGTAGTACATTTCCTCAGAAAAGGGCCTGTCCTACTTTCATGACTTAATTCACGACCTTTTTTACTCGTGGACAATTTTCATCATGCTAGAAAAAATGCCCCGACCTACTTGATGCCACGAGTACCTACGACTAGCAGCACGGCTTGCCACGACCTCCTACGACTTCGTGACGACCATGCTGCGAGTATGAGTCAAGGGAAAACTCGACAGAAGTCGTGAATTAGGTTGTGAAAGTGGGACAGGCCCTTAAGAGATGCGGGTTGTATTTAAGCAGTGCTCTTTCGTCATAGACTCATAGTCATACAGCACGAAACAGGCCCTTTGGGCTAACTTGTCCATGCCGACCAAGATGCCCCATCTACACTAGTCCAACCTGCCCACATTATGCCTCTAAACCTTTCCTATCCATGTACCTGTCCAAATATTTATAAAATGTTGTTATAGTACCTGCCTCAATTACCTCTTTTGACAGCTCATCCCACACGCCTGCAATCCTCTGTGTGAATAAGTTTCTCCTTAGGCTCCTCTCACGTTAACCCTATGTCCTCTGGTTCTTGATTCCCTTACCTAAAGATTAGGAAGAAGTGACCTGACTTGAAATGTCACCTATCCATTGTCTCCAGAAATGCTGCCTGACCCATTGAGTTACTCAGCATTTTATGTCTATTCTTGATTCCCCTATTCTGGGTAAAAGACTATGCATTCATCCTAATTCCCCTCACCATCTTATACAGCTCTATAAGATCACCCCTCAGCTGCCTGTGCTCCAAGGAGTGAAGTTCGAGCCAACCCAACCTCTCCCTATAGCTCACACCCTTGAATCCTGGCAACATCCTTGTAAATCTTCTCCGCACTCTTTTCAGCATTTGTTCTACGGCTTGTGGTAAAGTATCACACCCACTGTACTGGGAACCAGCTGAGACGAGGAATTACTCGACAGTGGGATAATGCAAGCTGCGTTCCACAGCCATTCAACGGAGCAAGCAACATGACGTTTGTGTTTTAACTGCATCGGACACAACAACATGATTTGATCACTCATCATGAACCCTGTAGCCAGCATTGGGCTGCCACATTCTCTCTGTTCCCATGCAGGGATTTTATTTTAGAAAGGGAAGTGCAGCCGATGAATAATTGAACGTTTCCTCAGTAGGACCGAAATGTCCCCTAAAAGTGTTAATTCAGTATCTGACAGTAAAGTATTCTCATTAAGTGGATAAATGAAGCTTAACAATACAATTTTCATACCAACCGCTCACTGTCATTACTTACACTGAAATTCAGATGTTTCAGGGCAAGCAATCTGATTAAAACAATTTATCTTTTCTGTCAGATGTTCTCGAACAAAATTTAACAGATACAGCAAAATAGACGCTGGAAGATTCTTGAGGGAGTAACTCTAATTTTAATATTCTTTCACCGTGAGCCGAGAATGAATTCACAATATGCTTTTATTATGTGTGCGTGTATGCGTGTGTGCATGCAAATTTAATGGGCAAGAGATCTTGAGAAAAATACAAAATACTTGATAGCCTCATCCTTCATTATTTATTAGCAGCATTATTATATTCCCCATTTGATTGATTTGAGATCATTCAATTTCGATTGTTTCTTAAAGCTGTGGGTCATTGAATCCTAAAATTGTTGTGGCACAGAGGGAGGCCATTGGGCTTGTCATGCCTGTGTTGGCTCTTTGTTGATGCATTCTTTCAGGTTCCTCTCCCCTGCATTTTCATGCAACTCATTTCATTTCAAATGCCTATTTAATTCTCCATTGAGACCCTTATCAAAAAAGTTCTAACTACAAGCAGAGATTTTAAGATCATAGATGGTTTCTTCTTGAAATAGTTTCTGCACATCGGTTGCATACAGTGAATGTGCAAGAACTATTTTTGTATTGGACCTCAGCTCTGACAATTTGGGCAGCACAGTGGTGCTGTGGTGGAACTGCTGCCTTACCACACGAGGGGCTTGAATTCATCCTAACTACGGGTGTTGTCCATATGCTGTTTGTATATTCTGCTTGTGACCATGTGGGTTTTCACATGTTCATAAATCATAGGAGTAGAATTAGGCTGTTCAGTCCATCAAGTTTATTCCACCATTCAATCATTGCCAGTCTATCTTTTCATCTCAACCACATTCTCCTGCCTTCTCCCCATAATCCTTGACACCCTTACTAATCAAGAATCTGTTAATCTCCTCCGTAAGAATACAGAATGACTTGGCCTCAATAGCCGTTTGTGGCAATGAATTCCACAGATTCACCATCTCTAATTAAAGAAATTCCTCTTTATCTCCTTTCTAACGGTGTGTTCTTTTATATTGAGGCTATGCCCTCTGGTCCTAGACGCTCCCACTAGTGGAAACATCCTCTCTGCATCGACTCTGTCCAGGCCTTTCAAACTTTGGTAAGTTTTAATGAGGTCTCCCCTCATCCATCTAAACTCCAGCAAATACAGGCTCAGTGTTGTCAAATGCTCATCGGCTGCTCTAGCTTCCTCCTACATCCCAAAGACGTGCTTGTTTGTAGGTTAATTGGCTTCTGTATATTGGCCTTAGTGTATAGGATAGAACAAGTGTACAGGTGATCGGTGGTCAGTGTGGATCGGTGGGCCAAAGGGCCAGTTTACACGCTGTGCCTCCAAATTAAACTAAAACCACTACATTGATGTCACAACTGACAGACATAAGAAGTGTACAAAGTAGTGTGTGTGCAAGCAAATACTCCTCCTCTTCCAAGCTCACCAATATAGAGTTCAATAATCACATAGCCCACTTTCCTTGTATAATCATCTCCCACCTCGGCAGCCACTTCCCACCTCAGAAGTAACCTTGAATCTGTGTCCCTAGTCCTTGGAAAAAGATCAGCTAGATTCATTTTGACTCTCATACATCTTAGCATTTTTGTTTTGGCAAAGACAGTGATGGATCTGAGCATAAATATCACTGTCTTTATCAGCTCCTTAGTGATATACTACTCCATGGAGGTAACTATAAGACTTCAAAACAATTATTATTAATGCACAGAAGGAGCTTGTTCAGCCCATTGGTTTCCTGGCAGTGCCTTATGAAAACATGTCGCCCCATTACTTCATTTCTTTCCCCATAACCCTTTAAATTATTTCACTTGCCAATCATGTGCACATCCATTAATTGTCCTTTCAATCGACCTTGCCGTAAGAACTTTAATTCTTTAGACTATAGGGTGTGGAAACCGGCCCTTTGTCCCACTAAGGTCATGCCAACCAGTAATCACCCCGTAGACTATCACTACCCTACACACAAGGGACAATTTACAATTTATAGAAGCCAATTAACCTACAAACCTGTACTTCTTTGGCGGGAGGAAACAAGAACACCCAGAGTAATCCCACGTAGTCACAGAGACAACATACAAGCTCTGTACATACAGCACCCGTAGTCCAGATTGAACCAGGGTATCTGGCGCTGTAAGGCATCAACTCTATTTCTGTGCCACTGTGCCGTACAATGCGCTACTAGTTTCTCTAATTAAACCTCCTAGTTGAAATCCTTGTTTCCAGAAGCCATTGCAGTTAATCTCTTCTTCACCCTCTCTAGCACCTTCCCTATCTTTCTTCAAGGACATGTTGCTGAGAATTGAACACAATACTCCCATTAGTGGCCTGACTGTACAATATCTTCATCTCTTCCACTCTCTCCTGTGATGGAATCCAGATCTTTGTTCCCAGCATCTGCAATTCCTTGTTTCTTCATTGCCTCAGGGTTTTTTTTATAATCACTTTGTTATTTTTTAGTCTGTATCTTTAGTTTTGTATTATGTGGGGGTGAAGGGTGGGGGGGGAACCATTTTTTAAATCTCCTTCCTCGACGGAGATGCAACTTTTTCCTTATGGTATCTCTGTCTGCACTGCGGCCTAACATTGTGGAGCTGGCAGCCTCTTGCTGCGGTTCGACCCTGGGAGCTCCAACCAGAGGAGCATGCGGATTTAACATCTCGGAGCTGGCGGTCCCTTTGCCAGGGATCGCCCTCGGAAGCTCCAACCGTGGGAGCCTGTGGACTTTAACATCATGGAACTCGCGAACCCTTTGTCAGGGACCAGCTTCGGGAGCTCCACGCCGCAGGAGCTAGGACCACCCCAATCAGGGGAACCTCGATTGTCCTGATGTGGGAGCTTCGATCGCTGGCTGCAGGAGCTTCAATCGCCCCGACTGCGGATGGTTTGACTCCCCCGACTGCGGGAGAAAAAGGAGGAAAGAAGATAAGACTTTATTGCTTTCCATCACAATGAGGAATGTGGAGGAGCCGCTGTGATGGATGTTTATGTTAAATTTTTATGTGGTTGCGTGTTTTGTTGCTTTTATGGTATGACTGTATGGCAAATCAAATTCCTTTTATGATTTACATACTTGTTTTGTTTTCATACTTGGCTTATAAAATTAATTACAATTACAAATACAAATACAATTAATGAATGCATTTATTTAATTTTTACAAAATGCCTTTTTCTCCCGCAGTCAGGGGAGTCAGTTGGTCTGCTGAGGAATGGTTAATGCCATTTAATACAGAGAAATTTAAAGAATTTCATTTTACGAATTGAATTGAAATGAATTGATTGGAATTTCATGTTGAAATTCTTTGCTTGCACACCCAAGGTTTGCAATAGTCACCACATAAAGGGTGCTGACAAATTATAGTATCCCGCCCCAGGTCCACCCTCATTCTCCCCTGCTTCCCCCACCCCCACACCACCACTCCACCTCACCGGGACTTGCTTTGACCTTGGAATATATGGAAGGCTGAGGAATCTCTTCACTACATTATCAGACTGAGGAAGTTTGACTGTGTATTCACTTGTAGGCCCGAAAGAGGGGCAGGCAGCCGACACTAGCCTGACCATCCATCGCCTGCTGCCTGGACCCGCGAATGGCCATCTTGGCCAGGCCCAGGAGCAAACCAACAGGTAAGTCCCACCCCCCAACTTGGCTCTCCGCACACCCTGCCTTGTGTCCAAACACAAGAATCGTAGGACTAAAATGCAACCAGAACTTTAGGAACAACCCCTTCAGATATTGGTACAGGGGCAGTAGCCTCTCACACTCCATATACGCGTGGAACACGGTCTCTTCCTCGCCACAGAAAATACAAGCAGCGGACGAGCCCGTGAACCGACTCAAAAGTTTGTTACATACCACCACTCTGTGCAGCACTCTCCACCCCAGGTCCCCAATGTAAAGGGGGACAACTCCCTTGTAGAGGGACCCCCACTGGGGGCCTTCCCCACCTTCAGGTGGTAACACCGTCCGCCATGGTGTGCTGGGTCGGGAAACGAAGGCAAGGAGGTGCAGAATGTGCAGGAACATCCTATACAGTGAGCGTCTCTTCGCGTCACGAAATGGCATGCTAGTCATCTCAGAAAGGCGGCTCAGGTTGTGTGGAGCCGGTGCCCGAGAAATATCCCGGAGCCGAGGCCCGATGAGCAGATCTGACGGAGCGGGTAAAAGCTCATTCAGAACCACTCTAGGCTCGCGCCTCTCCTCGACACCCACCATGATTGGGTGAGGACCGGCCACTCCTGCAGCCGCAACATCCCCCTCCCCTCGTGGAGCAACACGCTGGCTGAAAACAACCAGATTCCTTACTCTTAACACATCCCGGTAGAAAACAGGCAAGCCCCTTAGGGCGGGTCGACTGATGCCCACCACCGGGAGCCGCGAGACCCCCCTTAGACAACGACCCCGTAGGAAAAAATACGTGGCCAAAGCGTGCCATCTGGGGGGGGTTCTCTATATACATATACCTCCGCAGAGTCCTGAGGCAGAGAGCCGCCACCTGGGTACGCACGCATACCAAGGACTGGCCGCCCTCCTCTAACGGGAGACTCAGGACCGCTGCGGAAATCCAGTGCTTCCTATTTCCCCAAAAGAAGTCCACCAGCTTCTTCTGTAAAGCATTTACAAAAATGGAAGGCGGGACAAGAATAGCCAGCCGGTACCATAACATAGAGGCCACCAGCTGGTTTATGACCAACACCCTCCCCTGAAAAGAAAGAACTCCAAGCAGGCCTGACCAGCGCCCCAGCCGGGCAACCACTTTTGTCTCCAACTCCTGACAGTTTGCCGGCCAAGCATCCTCAGTGGGACTCAGGTACACTCCCAGATAGAGGAGGTGCGTGGTGCTCCACGCAAACATTGCCATCTCCTCTGGCAGGGAGTCCACCTGCCACTGACCCACTAAAAGTCCTGAGCACTTGCTCAAATTAATCCTGGCAGAAGATGCAGCCGAGAAGACCTTCTGGCAATCACGCATCCTCCGCAGGTCACCAGGATCAGTGAACATAAGGAGAACATCATCGGCTCCACACAGACCGAGTACAACTGACCCGACATGGGGCACCCCTGACGGACCCCTCTTCTAAAATGAAAGGGAGCCAACAACGCACCATTAACCTTCACAAGGCACTCCACTGCAGCATACAAAAGGCGGAACCGGGCCACAAAATCCAAAACGCTTGCAACGTCCTGAAGAGGTAATCATGCTCTACCCTATCAAAAGCCTTCTCCTGATCAAGAGACAGAAAAGCAGCTGACTGACCAGTACCCTGTGCTAGATGAATCAGGTCCCTAACCAGGTGGATGTTATCCTGAATGGACCGGCCAGGGACTGTATAGGACTGGTCATGGTGAATCAATTGAGACAGCATGGAGCCCAGGCGATTTGCCATCGCCCGTGCAAAAACTTTATACTCTGTGCATAGGAGAGAGACCGGGCGCCAGTTTTTCAACAGACGGAGTTCCCCCTTCTTGGGCAGCAAGACAACAACTGCTCTACGCCACGAGAGGGGCATCTCCCCGGTCGCCAGTCTATCCCCCAGAACCAACATGTAATCCTCCCCCAGGATACCCCAGAAGGCTCTTACAAACTCTACCGTCAGCCCATCCAGCCCGGGGGACTTACCCCTCCTGAGCTGATGCAAGGCACGAGTCAACTCCTCCAAAGATAAAGGGCCGTCAAGAAGATCGGCCACCTCCCTATCTGCAGTCGGTAGACCCTCCCACAGGTCCTGCTGAGCTTCCCCGCTGAATCCACCTGCGGAGAACAGGGACCCATAAAAGGACCTAACCAGGGCACTAATCCTCTCCGGATCAGTGACAGAGGAGCCATCATCTGCGAGCAGCTCTACGAGCTGCTTACTGGCTCCCCGCCCCTTCTCCAGAGAGAAAAAGAAAGGCGAAGCTCGATCCAGATCATGCAGCATCTGGACCCGCGCCCTCACATAAGCGCCTCGGGACCGCTCAAGTTGCAGGTTCCTCAAAGCTTCCTTCTTCTCCTGAAACACACCCCATTCGCAAGAGTCATCTCCAACCCGACCCAGGCGAGATTCTGCGTCCATCAGCTCCCTCTCAAGCCTCTCGACCGCTGAGTCCCGTCACCCGGTCGACCCCCATGTGTATTCATTACAAAAAAGACGGATGTGAGCTTTCCCCACATCCCACCACTGCCTAAGGGAAGAGAAGCACCTCTGCCTCTCTCTCCACCTCACCCAAAACCGACTGAATGACTCCCGGAAACACCGATCCTCCAGCAGCCGGTTGTTAAAGTGCCAGTACGCAGACCCGGCCCGAGCGCGTGCTGGATTAAAATCCACACGCTCCAGACAGTGGTCCGAGCACGGCACCAGTTGCATTGAGGCCGCTGAGACACGGGAAACAAACGCTCAGGAGATATATATTCGATCAATGCATGAACCACCGCCCTCAGACCTCCACGAAAAAGCAGTGGAATCTGGGTTGAGGTCCCGCCACGCATCAACCAACTCAAAATAATCAATCAACCCTCTCAGCTTCTTCGCTACAGCAGGGGCACACTGAGTACCAGAACGATCTCGCACCTCAAGTGTGCAATTAAAGTCCCCCCCAAGGAAGACACATTCTCCCCTATCAATAGTGCTCAACAGAGCAATCACCTCCTGAAGTAGGCCGGCCTGCATCGTGCCGGAGCTGGGGGCATACACGTTAATGAAATGCAACGGCATACCGTCCAGGCTCACGGCCAGATGGAGCAAACGTCCTGGCACAACTTCTTGCAATTGTATAACATTTGGCAGGAAATTCTGAGCCAACAGAAAGGCCACCCCACTCGAATTCGAGCTAAGATGACTCGTGTAGACCCCTCCTTCGCATTCCAATCTCCAGGTGGATTCATCACTGACAACGGTATGCGTCTCCTGCAGAAAACACACTGCAAATTTCCCCTCCCTAAGGACTGATAAAAGCTGGAATCTACGAAAACTCGCTCTACTCCTGTTTAAGTTTAATGTGGCTATTGTGAATGTGCAGGCACGCTTGATTGAGACCCTCACACTTCTCCTCGTGGGCTCCGTAGCTCTCTCTCTTAGGAACTCCAAAAAGTCCCCAAACTGGCACTTCTCAGAGTCAGGAAGATCACTATCCTTGGTGGCAAGGATAGCCTCGAGAGTGTTAACCAAAGCCGGCAGATCAGCCCACCGTCTCTTAGCAGCCTCAGTCTTTGTTCTGTTGGTACGGCTTGTTTTTAGAAACTCCCGCACCTCACAGATAACAGTTGCATGAAACTCGCCGTTGGATCCTGGGCTATCGGCCATGTTACTCGCACCTGACACAACAAGCTCAGCATCACCAAGGTCATTGCCAGAAGTCGAAAGACCAGAACTCTCTGGAATTTCGCTAACCCCTCCAAACAAACTGGCCCCATCACTCTCCCCCTCCTCCGACATGATACCACCCCCAGGATCAATGCCGGGGAAGGGTCCCGAAGCCCCTATCCGCATCACGCAGCCCACTGACTGGCTGGGCTCCTGCGCTCTGCCCTCACCCTCTACATCTGGGCCTGGGGAAGAGAAAACAAGAGGCACCCCCAGGGTCTGTGGTACACTGGCACCCCCAGAATCTGAAAGAGGATCGCCACCTGAAATAACTCCGACCTCCACAGCACCTAAAGCACCCCCTCCACTGGCAACACCCAGAGGCTCTCCACTTGCTTTTCTACTCTCCCCTGCCAACTCAGCCGGCAGTGCAGTACACCCCCTAGTACCTCCATTGGCTCTGATATTGAGCACAGACTGGTACACCATTCCTCCCGGTCCCCCCCCCCCTCGGGCTGACTCTGCTCATCCCCCGTCTCAGTGTCCACACTACCAGGGGAGCTTACCCCACCCTCTAGCATGCCAACACCCTCAGTAGGCCTCTGAAACGAGGGGACCTCCTCCGAGCCAGAGGACACACCCCCAGGGGAGCTAAACTCAACACGCGATGAGATAACTCCCTCGGAGGGCCCCTGAGACGAAGGGACATCCACCCGCCCAGAGGACACAGCTCCAGAGGGGTCTACCCTATCACCTGATCTTGTAGTACCCTCGGGAGATCCCTGAAGTGGAGGCTCAACCTCCAACCCAGAAGACATCAGCTCCTGACCTCCAACCACATCGGTGGTGGAAGGTCTGGAAAAATACACCCCCCTAACTTTGGACCCACGTCCTTGCTCTTCCTCGCCAGGCCCAATCCTCCTTTTTGTCCCACTAGCATGCGGCGGTGCGGTGACCTCCATAAAGAAAGGGTCTTCCGCCTCCACACTACCCCCAGCCTCCTTACCACCCGCACGTTTTACCTTCCCTACCCCCTTCAGAGCCACCACAGCTCCTTGCTGGGTCACGGCAGTTGCACTCTGGACCTCACTGGAGCTGACAGGCGCCCCTTGGGTGATCTCCGCACTCGGCAGTTGCACACCGGCCTGCTTTTGACTCGCTTGGGTGTTCTTTTTCCGCTTGTTCTTCTTCTTCTTCTGCTGCTCCCAATTCTCTCCACCCTCCCTCTGTGCCTCACCTTCAGCCACCACCACAGGTTCAGGATGTAGGGGGCGGGGGCCCTCGCTGCCCCGCGTCCCCAAGGCGGAAACTGCAGACCCAGAAGGGCTATCCCCGCCGCCCCGGATCACCGAGGCAGAGCCGGCAGCCCCAGCCAGGTCAGCGATTCCACCCCGCCCCACCGAGGCATGACGAGCCACCGCTGATGGGCCAGCAGTGCATTCCTGGGCCGCTGTGCTAGAAGTTCTAGCAGCGACCCCGTAATTAGGACATTCCCTACGGAGATGTCCATAACCACCACACGCATGACACCGTGCCTTTCCCCAACTCGAACGCACGGTTCTAGGGAAACCCCTACACTCCACCTCGAAGCTCCCCTCATCGCCTTCCCCCTCCCCCACCTTCACGAACACCCTCCTTTTGAAACTGAGAATCCCTTTTTCCTCCGGGTCCCCCCCGGGGTGCATGAGCCTAAAGCACTTAGACCGCACCTCCCCAATCCGAGACAGGTACGGAATGAGTGTCGCATGTAGGGCAACTCCGGAGGAGAACCGGTCTCACCCTGGACACCCATGGGTCCACCTGTATATGGACCCCCCCCCCACTGAAATCCCCCTCTCCAACGCTGTGGCCACATCCTCCCGGGCCTTCAATATCATCTCAACCTTTCCCCTCTCGAGCTCGGAAGAGACAATGGCCCCCCTCCCAAGAAGGGCATTCATAGCCTTCGTAATTACTCCCCTGGACATCTGGGGCCCAGTTTGAACCGAGATACCAAAACCGTCCCAGTCCAAGTCAACATGAGGCTCATATTCAGATGGCCTCACTTCCGCCGCTGATGTCACCGCTGCGTAGCTCCTCCCCTTCGGCCGAGCCCCCGCCATCGCCATCCGGTCAGAGGCACAAACCAGCTCCCGGCCCCCAGCAGCTCAGTTCCAATTAAATTCCCAGGGACAGTCACATTCGAGGACAATCTTCAGAAAGCAAATCCTCCAGCTGAAGCAGGGAAATCTCCAAGTTCAATCCACCGCCGAGAACACCTTACCCTGTCTTGACGAACGCAAAAGCACCTTCTTCACATTAAGCCAGGCAGCCGCACTGTGCAAAATGACTTTGGGGCAGAGAAACAGTGCCAAAACACGACAAAGGCACCGAAAAACTTCAAACCATCGTTATCCAGGCACTCTTGGCAGTCCGCCAATGACAGCCGCTCCCTTGACAATGTAGAGAAATCTCAGGGATTTTCACACTTGTGGAGGATTTTTTAAAGCAAAGGAAAGTTTCAACAGTCCAACAATAAGTTAAACTATGAAGCCCCTCTGCCCCTGTCCCTTCTCCATCGACCAAATCCTTGAAAGGCTGCTTAAAACTTCTCAGCCACTGGAGCTGAGAAAGACACAGCCTCTCTCTCTCTCTCGCTCTCTCTCTCCATCTTTCTCGCTCTCTCTCTCTCTCTCTCTCTCTCTCTCTCTCTCTCTCTCTCTCTCTCTCTCTCTCTCTCTCTCTCTCTCTCTCTCTCTCTCTCTCTCTCTCTCTCTCTCTCTATCTCTCTCCTCTCTCTCTCTCTCTCTCTCTCCATCTCTCTCCACCCCTCTCTCTCTCTCTCTCTCCATCTCTCTCTCTCTCTCTCCATCTCCTCTCTCTCCTCTATCTCTCTCGTCATCTCGCGTGTCTTTCTGTCTTTCTGTCTTTCTTTCTTTCTTTCTTTCTTTCTTTCTTTCTTTCTTTCTGCCATCCAGCCCTTTGAGCATTCTCTGCAGAATGAATTGCAAAGCACAAAGTTCTGGAGTAACTTAGTGGGTCAGGCTGCACTCATGTCATGTTTCAGTTCAGGACCATTGTTCACCCTGGAGAAGAAATCTGAAGAAGTATCCCAACCTGAAACATCGCCTATTCATTCCCTCCAGAGATGCTGTCTGACCCGTTGAATTCCTTCAGAGCTTTATGTTTTGCTCAAGATTCTAGCATCTGCAGTTCCTTGTGTCTTCAATTGCATTGCACGCTGCTGTACGTGTCAGTAAATTAATCTGAATTATCACAACAGTCAGAATTTCCTCCTATTTTCTCACAGTGACGGTAGTGCATGGGGCCGCATGGTGATGTAGCAGTCGAGTTGCTGCCTTACAATGCCAGAGACCCGGGTTTGATCCTGACTACAGGTGCTGTCTGTAAGGAGTTTGTATATCTCCCTTGACCATGTGGGGTTTCCCTGGGTGCTCCCGTTTGGAACTTCTTGGGGGAGTAACCATCTGGATAGATAAGTGGAATGATCATACGTAGTGTATAACTGACCCAATAAAGAGCCACTCAAATTGTTGTCACATTGATTGGGGCTTATAGCTTGGAGCAGCAAGTTAGGCAGGATTACAGAGTCGTCAATGAACAGAAAACAGAGAACTAACTGGTAATAACGCAATGAGTAATGAACTGATCAATGTTTACGCCTTGACCATTTGACTATTTAGGCTTCAGTTTAGAGTTTGGAAACTAAGTCTAAACTTTGGCTCACTGAGTTCATGCCGGCCAGCGATCACTGTGAACACTAGCACCATCCTATATACCAGGGACAATTTACAGAAACCATTTAATCTACAAACCTGTATGTCTATGGAGTGTGGGATGAAACTGAAGAAATGCCACGTAGTCACAGGGAAAATATACAAAGTCCATGCAGGTAGCACCTGTAGTCAGGATCGAACCCAGCCGGGTCTTTGGCGCCATAAGGCAACAGCTCTACCACTGCGCTACTGTGCTGCCTAGTGTACACCAGTGTCTTGATGGTGCTGAAAATACTATATCCAAGTTGCTGTTGGTACAACAGAAGGTTCACTGGATTTGCACCTGGGAAGAGAATACATGGAAGAGACGTTCTGACGAGAAAAGAAATCAGTCAAAGATACGTATACCTTATTTATTTTTATAGAGAGAGCATGGGAACAGGCCCACCAAGTCCACTCCAACCAAAGATCACCCGCTCACTGATTCTATCCGACACACTAAGGACAATTTACAAAAGCCAATTAGCCTACAAACTTGCGTGTCTTTGGAATATGGGAGGAAACCGCACCCGGAGGAAACCCACGCGGAGACAGGGAGAACATGCAAACTCCGTACAGGCAGCACCCATAGGTAGGATCGAACCTGGGTCTCTGGCGGTATAAAACAACAACTCTACCGCTGTGTAACTGTGCTGCTCACCTTTCTGTTCCTTGGTTCCCTATTCCTTATTATTCCTTGGTTCCTCCTCACACATCCTGCCTCAGTATCCACTAGTTCATTATTTGCATAGAAGCTGTTAAATCTTGAGCAAAACACGATGTGGTGGAGGAACTCAGCGAGTCAGGCAACTTTGTGTGAAGGGAATGGACAGATAACCTTTCAGATCAAGACACTTCTTCAGCTAAATGCAGTAGGAGAAGCAAGCATTTGCAGTTTATCATGTCTCAGTTAAATCTCTAACTTCTTCCAGTTGCATTGAAAGGCTGTTGACTTGGAATTTTAATTATTTCCCTCTCTCCAGGTGCAGCCTCAGTCAACTAATGGTTTCAGCATTCCTTGCCTGTATTTCAGATCTCCAATGCTGTTGCTTGTGATTCACACATTCCCTGTGTACTTCGTGAAAATTCTGCACTTTATTCTGAAGTTCAGCATCTGATTTGATGTTTTATTTTCTTTAAATATACAATGTGGAAACATGTCCTTCCGCCCAGGTGCCCATGCCAACCAGCTAACACCCGTACACCAGTTCTATCCCACACACTCGGGATAATTTACAGAAGCAAAAACCAACCAATAAACCCACACGTCTTTTGGAGTTGGGAGGAAAACAGAGCATCTGGAGGAAACCCATGCGGTCAAGGCGAGGGCGTACAAACTTCATACAGACAGCACCTGTAGTCAGGTGTCTGGTGTTGTAACAGTGCCACCTGGATTACCACAGCATGGATTGAATATTCACAATGAAACCAGTGACAGGTCCCTATTCTCTATTTATTGACTGATGGGAGAGTCTAGGACTAGAGACTATAGCCTTCAGAATTAAAGGACATTCTTTAAGGAAGGTGATGAGGAGAAATCTATTTAGTCAGAGGATGGTGAGTCTGTGGAATTATTTGCCACAGAATACCACAGAATGTGGTTTCAGCTATGATATAATGGTGTAGTAGACTTAATGGGCCGAATGGCCTAATTCTGCTCCTATCACTTATGACCTTATGAACACCATAAGGAAATGGCGGCACTAGGGTGCAGCGGTAGAGTTTCTGCTTTACAGTGCCAGAGACCTGGGTTCGATCCTGACTACAGGTGCTGTCTGTACGGAATTTGCACATACTCCCTGTGGCCGCGTGGGTTTTCTCCGGTTGCTCTGGTTTCCTCCCACACTCCAAAGACGTACAGGTTTATAATTGCCCCTAGCATGTAGGATAGACTATAATAAATAAACCTAGGTTCTCATGTGGATGCAGTGAGTATGTAGTCTTTGCAACTTAAAAGGGATAATTTAAATTAAATAAGCACTCTGAATCTTGATGTACAGTATTAATGTTTTGAATTAAGCTTTCCTTCTGGTTCATTTTGAAGATACACCACCTGTTGTGAATGAATTATAAGCAGAGTTTAGTCAATATGCTGTGTTGAATTATTTGACTTGCAACTGATGAGATCTTTTGACTCATATTTGTGTGAAAGGAAAGCAATTTAAATGATACCTACAGGAGGAGATAACTCAGTCCATCACCACTCAACTGGATTCTTAAAATAACTAAAGCTTGATACAGCACAGTGTGGTATGGGAACAGCTCCAACTGCAAGAAATTTCAGAGAATTGTGGACGCAGCCCAGACCATCACATCAACCAAACTCCCTTACATTACCTTTATTTACACTTCACGCTGCCTCAGCAAGGAGACCAGCATAATCAAGGACCAGTCTCAATCTAGCCACTCCCTCTTCTCCCCTCACCCATTAGGCAAGTGGTACAGAAGTGTGAAAACACACAACTCTAGATTCAGGGACAGTTTCTTCCCAGCTGTTATCAGGCAAATGAACCATCCTATAAACAAATAGAGAGCGATCCTGAGCTAACGTCTACCTCATTGGTAGACGTTAGCTCAGGAACCACCTCAGACAATCTTTAATAGGACTTTTCTGGACTTTATCTTCTGGACTGGACTTGCACTGTTTGATCCCTCAGGATAAAAAGAGTCCACATACACTGTGGACAGCCTGATTATAATCGTATTATCACTGACTGGGCAACATGCAACAAAAGTTTTTCACTGTACCTCGGGACACATGACAATAAATAAAGATTAAAGACCAAAGAGACACGAGAGACTGTAGATGCTGAAATCTTGAGCAAAAACGAAACTGCAGGCGCAACTCATGAATTGGTAGCATCTTTGAAGGGAAATGGACAGACTAGGTTTCAAGTTGAAACCCTTCCTCCGTCTTCTACCAAGTTGGAAGAACTGGACTACACTCTAGCTTATGGGAAGACCATCCAGCACTCTGGTAACAGTGGGTTAAAAAATGTCCCTGAATCTGGTGGCATCTACCTTATATATATTCTGCCCGATTGGAGAGAGTAGAAGGAATGACTAGGGTATAACTGGTCCATGATTATGTTAGTGGTTTTCCCGAGGCATCGTGAAGTATAAATGGAGATGATACTGGGGAAGGTGGAATGGGGGGGAGGGGGGGGGGGGGGCAGAGCAAAGGGGAAGAGTGGCGGGGTGGGAAGAGACTAAGGTGCACATTTGCCGATCCAGTGAACCTTCTTTGTACCAACAGCAAGCTTGGATATAGTATATTCAGTCCAGGTGTGATGGACTGGTCTACAACCACAACTCTCAGCAAGTTCTCATGATCTTGGGCAGAGCAGCTCCCATATAAAATTGTGATGCATGGTGGTTGAAGTTGTGTCTCCAGATTACGTCTGACAGAAATCAAATTTGGGAGTGATGCTTAATGTTTCATCCCACTATTTAACAGCAGCAGTATATTTCATGTAGCAGAGCCAATAACAATATGAAAATAAGTGCTTTGAGTGTCAGATAGATATGGCATGGCAACAGGTCTTTGCCATCAAGTCTTTGCCAACCATCACATGCCCATTGGTACTAATCAATTTCATTTATTTCTTCTTAAATTCTCATTAACACTCAGCAGATACGACCAGTCACCTACACACGAGGAGCAATTTACAGTGGCCCATCAACCTGTCAATACACATGACTTTAGGATGTGGGAGGAAACGGGAGCACTCATATGAAATATTTGCAGTCACAGGGAAAATGTGTAAACACCACACACAGCAATTATGAGTTTGGGATTACACCCATACCTCTGGTTCTGTGAGGGAGCAATTCTAAAAGCTACACCACAGTGGTGTCCTGTAACATGCGCAATCAAGCAAATTCAATGGAGCATAGTCAGCCATTTTGTGATACTGAGAGGTAGTTAAACAGGTAAACAAAGGTTTGTTTTTAGAGGAAGATTGAAGTGGTACCTCAAAAGGATAGTGAGTGGTACACCAGCAAAGAGATTCTGTGAAGAAATTGTAGGGCTTAGGAATTAGTATGTTCGATGTATAAGAAGTACACAAGACTATAGGACCAAGAGAAGGCCCATCAAGCCTGCCCTGCATTCAGTATGATCGTGGCTGGATCTCCCCCAAGGCTCAACTTCTCTTCTGAGCCACATGCACAGAACCTGAATTCGCCAAACTTTCAAAAATATATCCGCCTGCTCTTTAAATACTTCCACTGATCCCATCTCCACACCAGTTGTAGAGAGTTTGAGGGATTCCAAGGAACATATTGCTGATTTTGGAAGAGGAAGCTTGAAGATCCACAAACCTACCTTCATCGACGGGATGGTGGTGGATAGAGTCAAAAACGTTAAATTCCTTGGTGTGCATCACTCTAAAGATCTGTTCTGGACCCAGCACATTGATGCAATCATAATGAAAGCCCAACAATGCCTCTACTTCCTTAGATGATTGAGGAGACTTGGTATGTCAACAAATACTCTCTTGAATGTCTGCAGGTGTACAGAAGAGAGCATATTCACTGGTTGCATCACAGCCTGGTTCGGCAACTCGAACGCCCAGAAATCAAGAAGATTGACAAAAGTGGTGAACGTTGCCCAGTCCATCACGGGTACTGACCTCCCCACCATCAAAAGGATCTATATGAGTCGCTGCCTCAAAAAGGCAGCCAATATCATCAGATACCAACATCACCCTTTGCCACACTCTATGTTCACTCCTGCCATCGGGAAGAAGATGTAGGAGGCTGAAAACTGTAACATCCAGGTCCAGGAGCAGTTTCTTCCCTACAACCATCAGGCTATTAACCACTACGACATCCAACTAAGCTCCGTGCTGCATAGACTTTTTAATTAATGTCAACACTATTAATGTCATATATAATGTCATACATAATGTCATACATATAAAATGGTGTGGATTGAAAAAGTTTGAAAATGAAAATGAAAATGTGGTTGGTTTGAAAATGTGGTTGGTTTGAAAATGTAGTTGGTTTGAAAATGTGGTTGGTTTGAAAATGTAGTTTGAAAATGAAAATGTGGTTGATTTGAAAATGTGGTTGATTTGAAAATGTGGTTGGTTGAAAATGAAAATGTGGTTGGTTTGAAAATGAAAATGTGATTGGTTTGAACATGTGGTTGGTTTGAAAATGAAAAAGTGGTTGTTTGAAAATGAAAATG
The DNA here is from genome assembly GCF_010909765.2 of Amblyraja radiata. Classification (NCBI taxonomy): domain Eukaryota; kingdom Metazoa; phylum Chordata; class Chondrichthyes; order Rajiformes; family Rajidae; genus Amblyraja; species Amblyraja radiata. The sequence continues at coordinate 46,270,051 of NC_045966.1, forward strand.
GGATTTGTTTGAAAATGTGGGTTTGAAAATGTGGTTGGTTTGAAAATGTGGTTGGTTTGAAAATGTGGTTGGTTTGAAAATGTGGTTGGTTTGAAAATGAAAATGTGATTGGTTTGAAAATGAAAATGTGGTTGGTTTGAAAATGTGGTTGGTTTGAAAATGTGGTTGGTTTGAAAATGTGGTCTGAAAATGAAAATGTGGTTGATTTGAAAATGTGGTTGGTTGAAAATGAAAATGTGGTTGGTTTGAAAATGAAAATGTGATTGGTTTGAACATGTGGTTGGTTTGAAAATGAAAAAGTGGTTGTTTGAAAATGAAAATGGGGTTTGTTTGAAAATGTGGGTTTGAAAATGTGGTTGGTTTGAAAATGAAAATGTGATTGGTTTGAAAATGAAAATGTGGTTGGTTTGAAAATGTGGTTGGTTTGAAAATGAAAATGTGGTTGATTTGAAAAGCGGTTGATTTGAAAATGTGGTTGGTTGAAAATGAAAATGTGGAGGGTTTGAAAATGAAAATGTGATTGGTTTGAACATGTGGTTGGTTTGAAAATGAAAAAGTGGTTGTTTGAAAATGAAAATGGGGTTTGTTTGAAAATGTGGGTTTGAAAATGTGGTTGGTTGGAAAATGAAAATGTGATTGGTTTGAAAATGAAAATGTGGTTGGTTTGAAAATGTGGTTGGTTTGAAAATGTGGTTGGTTTGAAAATGTGGTTTGAAAATGAAAATGTGGTTGGTTTGAAAATGTGGTTGGTTTGAAAATGAAAATGTGGTTGGTTTGAAACTGGTTGGTTTGAAACTGTGGTTAGTTTGAAAATGTGGTTGGTTTGAAAATGTGGTTGGTTTGAAAGTGTGGTTGGTTTGAAAATGTGGTTGGTTTGAAAATGAAAATGTGGTTGGTTTGAAAATGTGCTTGGTTTCCTACCACTTCAAGCAGGGTTCAAGGCCGCCAAATTTAAGTGCATTTTCCAACCACTTCAAGCAGGGTGCAAGGCCACCAAAGTGCAGTTTACTATCACTTCAAGCAGGGTACAAGTCCACCAAATTCAAGTGCAGTTTCCTACCATTTCAAGCAGGGTGCAAGGCCACCAAATTCGTGCAGTTTCCTACCACTTCAAGCAGGGTGCAAGGCCACCAAATTCAAGTGCAGTTTCATACCATTTCAAGCATGGTGCAAGGCCACTAAACTCGTTTTTCTAAAATCAATATACAGTGCAAACAGGAAGTGGTCAAGATTATACTTTTAATTATATAGATTTTCAAACCACATTTTCATTTTCAAACCACATTTTCAAACCAACCACATTTTCAAACCAACCACATTTTCAAACCAACCACATTTTCAAACCAACCACATTTTCAAACCAACCTCAGTTTCAAACCAACCAGTTTCAAACCACCCACATTTTTATTTTGAAACTTCTTTTTCAAACCACATTTTCATTTTCAAACTTCATTTTGAAACCACATTTTCATTTTCAAACTTCATTTTTAAACCACATTTTCATTTTCAAACTTCATTTTACTTTTGAAACCACATTTTCATTTTCAAACCACATTTTCATTTTCAAACCACATTTTCAAACCAATGACATTTTCAAACCAACCACATTTTTATTTTCAAACCAACAACATTTTCATTTTCAAACCAATCACATTTTCAAACCAACCACATTTTCTTTTTCAAACCACATTTGCAAACTAACCACATTTTCATTTTCAAACTTCATTTTCAAACCACATTTTCATTTTCTAACTTCATTTTCAAACCACATTAAGGGCACTTACAGGTTAGTAAAACCACACTCACAGTTTAGTAGACATGTGTTCAGTGTTCAGTGTTATTCACAGCTCAGATTGAGAGTTGTGACCTCTCACTCCCCCATCTTGCAGGGACTGAGGCACGTCCACACTTCCCGGTTTTATAGTCCCTCCCCCCTCCCGCCAGAAGGGGCGTGGCCTTCATGGCATGATTGACAGGAGAGAGAATCTCAAAAAAATTTCAACATTAATAAGTCTTTTTTTTTTTATCGATGGGAAAAATCCTCTGGCCCTGACAGCTGATGGGGGACTCTGAGTAAGATGGCCAAAAATCACAGTCATAAGTGGTAGCGTTTTTTTCTAAAATCAATATACAGTGCAAACGGGAAGTGGTCAAGTTTAGGCTTTTAATTATATAGATATATATATATCTATATAGATAGATATACACATATATATGAAGAAGGGGCTGCTGTTTTGTTATGATGTTTACAGATACTATGTTTACATATCCATTGTGCTACTGCATCATAATTTCATTGTTCAGTTTAGGGGGCATATGACAATAAAACACTTTTCATTTTATTAACTCTGTGGGAAAATATCCCTATGACTGTGGGAGCACAATGTTGAAAGATCGCAGTGGCACGGCAAATAGTCCCAACTTTAGCAATGCGTTATAGTACACTTCAGCATTTTATTTAAGAATGCTTCTCTTGGAGTTTACTATCTCATAATTTGCTTTAACTGCACGTCTATGCCATGCACATACATCTCGGGATGGGGGAGTTTCTTCTCTCCCTTCTCCTTTGAGGCTTGTTAATTTTGAACTCCAACTCTCTGAGCTCCATGCTGATTAACTCGAAACTTTGGGCCCATTTTTCATGACGAAGTTTGGAGAGAATGTTCAACATAATTAGATGGAGGGAACAGGCTTTATTGAGCCAAAGGGAAAGGGCTTAATCACTACACAGCATGCCAGAATCAGACATAACATCACACATAATTAGAATTTTTCCAGTTTGATTAACTTATTATAACTCTCCATGCTGGTGTTAAAGTTTGACGGGTTGAGTTCATCATCTAGACTTTTACTTCACTGCAGAACTAAAGGAGCAATTCATTCTTGTAACTGCTTTTGTGATTCTTTTGCACAGGAAATGATTCTTGTGCATGGCCATATCATTAAAACAGCGTAATAAATGTAAGATAGACACAAAATGTTGGAGTAACTCAGCAGGTCAGGCAGCATCTCTGTAGAAAAGGAATAGGCAAATGTTTTGGGTCGAGACTGAAGTGTCTGAAGAAGGGTCTCGACCTGAAACCTCACCTATTCCATTTCTCCACAGATGCTGCCTGACCCGCTGAGTTACTCCGACACGTTGTGTTGATCTTTGTTGTAAACCAGCATCTGCAGTTCCTTCCTACACATTTTGGCTGCTCCACTGTAAAATCTCCTCAAGGTATGCCTACTTTGAAGACGTTTTTCTCCTCTCTCTGATGGGAGTTCTGCAACACCCTCTCTCACTGCTCCCCCTCTGTGATCCCTCCTGCTCTCCAGTACCTGAAGAAGGGTCTCGACCCAAAACGTCACCTATTCCTTTTCTCCAGAGATGCTGCCTGACCTGTTGAGTTAGTCCACCATTTTGTGTCTATCATCTGTGTAAACTAGCAACTGCAGTTCCTTCCTACTCAAAATAAATGCAACTGTATGATGGTGTTTTCAGTATCCGGACAGGACGCCGAAGGACGAGGAGCCAAAGCCAAGAAGTCGAAGCAAAGATGCTACACGGACATCACGTCGAAAAGCCGAGATGCCGAATAGACACAACGCCGAAAGGACACGACGTCGATAGGAAATTATGTCGAACGGGCATGAAGTCGAAAATGTATGATGCCAAATGGACATGAAACTGAAATGATAAATAGCTATGAAACACTTTTTAAAAAATCTATATTTGCTGCAAGAATTGTTGTACCTTGTTACATTTTAACAAGGTACATGACATCCCCGGGGACGGGATTGGTCTGACACCTTATCAGTCATCGACAAAGGTCAGAGATCGGTCCAGACCTCCGTGTCCATCACATCAAACGCAACAGCTTGGACAAACTCCCACCATTTTGCAAACACAAGCTCAAGCACCCCCCCCCCCCCCCCCCTCCCCACCCATACCCACACCCTCCAATCTCCCCCCGGCCAGTTATGCACATCACTGCCTCTGTGGCAATCGCAGCAGCTTGTAGTCACTACCACCATTTTACAAATGCCAGCTCAAGCTTGCCCCCTCCCGTCTCCCCCGAGCCAGTGATATGATAGACGCGGGGGTCTGGACCAATCGCTGACCTTTGTTGATGATTGACAACGTGTTGGACCAATCCCATCCCCGGAGATGTCATGTCCGTTCGGCATCATGTCCATTCGGCGTCATGGCTTTTCGATGTCATGTCAGTTTGGCGGCTTATCGACGTCATGTCCATTCGGCTTTGTGTCCTTTTGGCGTCGTGTCCGTTTGGTATCCTGGCTTTTCGGCACAATGTATGTTCGGCATCTTGGCTTCAGCTTCTTAGCTTTGGCATCTCATCCTTCGACGTCATGTCCGCGCACAGGTGTTTTCAGAGATACAGAAAACTAAGGACACATCTTACATTATCTTGCTGATACATTGACTAAGTAAAAATAAAATGGGGCATGTTCGAGAATGGCATCTTAAAATTCTGGAAATATTCTGCATGTCAGGAAACATAGTTGGAAAGAAAAGCAGCGGTAACATTTCAGGCTGGTGTCTTTTTATCAGATCTGAAATAGATTGAAGGTAAATCTATAAGGGGCATCACAATGTAGTAGATGGTGGATGCCTCACAGTGCCAGAGATATGGATTTGATCCTAACTTTGGTGCTGTCTGTGTGGAGTTTGCAAGTTCTCACTGTGACTGCTTGGGTTTCCTCCAAGACCTTTGGTTTTCACCCTTATCCCAAAGTCGTGTGAGTAAATTGTCTCTGGTGCATAGGTAGTGGATGTGAAAGTGGGATAATATAGAATTAGTGTGAACGGGTAATCGATGATGTTGTAGCGGCGCCAACTGGCGCACGCATGTATCGAACCCGGCGTTCGGAAGCCGCGGTCACATGACTCGGGAGGGGCTGCTTGTTTTCGCGCGGTTTTGTTTTCGCGCGCCAGTTCAGCACTGACCACCGATGTGGCCAGACGTGTCTAGAAAACCTGTTTACTGAAAAGTGAATTTTCGAATAAAAGTTTGTTTAAAACTTCCGTTGTCGTTCTTGAGACCTCCAAAATGTACATGGACTGAAAGGTCTGTATCTTTCAATCATTTTCAAGAGGGGAAACTTGGGAAATACATTTACAGGTGGGAACACAATAGGATGCAAGACAAGGCAGATGGGCAAAGCAAAATATTGTGGGAAGGGGCTTCAACTAAACAAAAAACGAGTCCATAGAATGTAGAAATGAGGAACTGCAGGTGCCAGTTTACCAAGAAAAGACACAAAATGCTGGAGTAACTCAACGGGTCAGGCCATGGAAAACATGGATAGCTGATATTTCCAGTCTGGATCCTTAAAGAATCACGTCCCAAAATGTGGCCTATCTATGTTTTTCAGGAATGCCTGCTGAAGCACTGTGTTACTCCAGCATTTTGTGTCTTTTGAAGGGTCCAGAGAAAATGGCTATAGATAAAGTGAAGGTAAGCATATAAAATCTGGGGATAATGAGAAAATAACCATGACCCAGAAATGTGCAAAACAAATACATTCAATATTTATTTACAGGTCAGTTTCTGACTGCATTACTCTCCGATCTCTATTTTCTTGAACTAACATAAAATCAATGAACAGCAGTTAGCACAGGCCAATGAGCAATGGGATTTTTCAGTCATATGATCCCCACTGACGTATTCAATCAGCATTGGACCCATAAATATTTAAGCACAAGCAGATAGCTTAGAAATGCCAAAACAACAGGGGATATTGCAAGTTTAATGTGACATGAATTGTTCAAGTTAATTTTTCTACAGCCTTGATCGGTCCTTTAGGAGCAATATGATTGAGCAACTTTATTAGATATTGGTACTCGGCAACAGTTGATGAGCTTTGTTTGTCATGGCCAGTTGCAGGGTGACTATCGAGTCAAAGCACTTAGATATTTGCAGCTAAATCTCAACTAATTAAATCCACTTACCATTCTCGAACAGTTTAAAGCAAGGAGATGAGGAGGAATTTCTTCAGTCAGAGGGTGGTGAATCTGTGGAATTAATTGCCACAGACGGCTGTGGAGGCCAAGTCAATGGATATTTTTAAGGCAGAGGTTGCCAGGTTCTTGATTAGTACGGGTGTCTGGGGTTGTGGGGAGATGGCAGGAGAATGGAGTTGGGAGGGAAACGTAGGTCAGCCATGATTGAATGGCAGAATAGACTTGTTGGGCCAAAAGGCCTAATTCTGCTCCTAGAACTTATGAAAGTTCACCATCTTGATTAAATGTGAAAATAACACATTTCTGAAAGTGTGACAGGGGCGATGAGATGCTGCCTGACCCGTTGAGCCACTCCAGTACATTGTGACGATCTTTGGTATAAACCAACATCAATAGTTGCTTTCTACCCAATGAGATTTGTTGCTGTATAAAGGGGGCAGAAAAAGGTATAAGGCTATTAAACAAACATAGAGATTGAGGAACACTTGTGTTCAGTCCGCCAAAGCCTTCTGGATCTCCTGATTGCTAGCCAGTGTAACTCTCCTTCCCATTCCCATGCTGACCTTTCTGTTCTGAGCCTCCTCCATGGCCAGAGTGAGGCCACATGCAAACTGTTGGAATAGCACCTCATATACTGCTCGGGGAGCTTACAACCCAATGGTATGAACATTGAATTCTCCATTTTTAGGTAACTACTAACAAGCCTGCCCCCTTTTCCCACACAACACCACTGCCTTCCACTCCTACCCCCCCCCCCCCCCATCACTGTATCCTGCCTGGGCTCCCACCTTTTTCTCCCCACCCCATCATCCTCGACCTACATTCCCACCTCTGGCTTCACAATTCGCAACTCTTCAATCCTTTTCTGTCACACCTTCTGTTTTTTCAACTCTGGCCCTTGTCCAACCATCTGCCTATCAACCCCCCCCCCCCCACCCCCCCGCCACCTCACCTGTGTTCAACAATTATCAATCAGGCTTTGTCCAGCCCTTCCTCTCTTCCAGCCCCCCCCCCCCTCCCCCTTCTACTACAATCAGTCTGAAAATATGTTGTGTCCCAAAATGTCATCTATCCATATTCTCCAGAGATGTTGCCTGACCTGCTGAGTTACTCCAGCACTTTGCGTCCTTCTTTGTAAAACAGCATCTGCAGTTTCTTGTTTCTACAAAGAGATCAGTATGCTTCATCACCTTTGAATTCACCTTAAAGCCCAGGAGATTTATGAAAATCTATAAATAGTACGTTGTTTAGTACTGTTGGGTCTGAAGAAGGATCTCGATCTGAAACGTTTCCTATTTCCTTCGCTCCATGGATGCTGCCTCACCCGCTGAGTTTCTCCAGCATTTTTGTCTACCTACGTTGTTTAGTACGATTGTTTGATAGAGGGTTAGGATGTAAGATAGGATGTAAGATAGGACCCGGGCGTTTAGCATTTTTTTCAGTGTCTATAGTTTAATTTACTGAGTAGATAGTTACACAGAAATTACATGGTTAGGAAAATCTGAAAGATTTGTTCTGATCCAAAGATTGGTAGGACATGACCAGAAGCTGAATTTAAAGCAGGTTTCATTTTACCTTTTAAAAGTGAAGCAAATTAAAATCAATCTGTTTGAAAGGATGTAGAGGAAAGGAGGGAGGAATGAGAGAGGAATTACTTAGCTGATTTGCATAGTTAGCTGCTTAAGGGCCTGTCCCACTTGAGCGTCATTTGCGCGTCAAATACGCGACAGGCCGATAGTGACTGACGCGCGACGGTCGCGCGACTGTCACGCGCAAATCACACGTCATCATGCGTCAGCACAGCCGTCTGGTGCGCGTGACATAATTAGAATACCCTGCTTCCCTATTCTGAATCATGACCATCATGGAAGAACTACAGATTTTATTGCTACAGCAACAACAGACTTCTGTTAGCAGCAGCCCTCATACTTACAGAACAACCAGGCAGGAGTACAACAAGAAAGGCTAGCAAGAAACCCAGGAAGAGGTCTGTGTGGACGAGGTTCGAGGTTACATGATGCGTAAAAGGCGGGCTGACTGCATATGGGCGTCGAGCGGCGTCGCATGTTTAAGGAGGCACGGTGACGCACATGTTGACCCACGGTGATGTCACCACGCGATACACGTGCGACGTCGGGACATCAGCGTGCGTAACCAATGCATCAGCGTGTGTAAGCGATATGTCACGCGGGTGGCACGCGAGGATTTTGGTACCCTACGAAATCCTAGAGTGCCACGCGATACCGCGCGCCACAACATGGGATTCCACAGGGAGGTGTTGTTTTAATAACCCTAATAATATTCATGCATCTACATGCCTAGTTTTTGTTGCCCCATAGTTGTTGCATAGTGTAAAGGCATTTTAGATTCTTATGTGGCATTGGGATGAGGTTACTTGGTTAAACACTCATCTTGTGTGTTTGTTAACATGTAGACAGCTTTTTACTGAATATGGAGTTACTTATTGTCCTACAACATATGTGTGTATCGGTGGATTAGATACTACTTTGGCATTGGGCTTGGTTTTCTTGGTGGAGTGTTCATCCTGGTGTTAAAGCATCCTGATGTTATACTCTGTGTTTTAACAGTAATTCATTAGGTTTAGCCTCAGCTGGCGTATGCAGTTTTTGAAGAAACTGATGCCTTTGATTGGGTTCAGAGGAGAATTAATAGAATGATATAATTTGCACAGCAAACTTTTAATGGCTGAAGGTGGTTACGGAGGTCAAAAGGGTTGGGCAGTGGTTCTTCCTTAATGATTCACAGATTTGATATATTTTGCTCCAGATGACCTATTTCTTCTGGTATCTGCACATGATCTTGAAGCCCAGTTGCCACAGCTGAATTAATGTGGATATTTGGACGCTTCCAGCTGTATGATAACACACAATGATAATCAACCACAGACTGTTCACAAGGAAATTGAAATCAGGATCTTGTTCCGTGCAGTGAAAATTAAATTCTCCCACTCTCAGAATTTAACAGAAGGAACTGTTTATCACAATAAGGCCTTCGGATTATCATTCTTGTGCCATCAGAGTTAATCCCATTCCTCTCTCCTTTCCTCAACATCCTTTCAAATATGTTTTTTTTATTTGCTTCACTTTTAAAATGTAAAATGAATCCTGCTTTCAATTTGGTTTCTGGTGATGTCCGACCAATCTTTGGATCAAAACAAATCTCCCAGCTTTTCGTTGCTTTATAAATTAGCAGTTTGCCGTTTTAGATTTGTTGACAAGAGATTATTTATTTGGATGCTCCCCATTACAAAGATTCTGACACTCAAGAAAGCAGGCTGGATTTTTTTTACAAGGCATGAAATTCATGAATAAAAAGGGATGGAGATAAAACAATCTCCATCTTTCAAGGCACCTTAAAGGGAAATAAATTGGCCATTACATACGCTTGCTCCCACAGTGAAGAAGTTTGACAATTTAGATAAAGGCATAGGACAAAGCAATGTTTGGTTTATGTGTAAGAAGGAACTGCAGATGCTGGTTTAAACCGAAGACAGACACAAAAAGCTGGAGTAACTCAGCAGGACAGGCAGCATCTCTGGAGAGAAGAAATGGGTGATGTTTCGGGTCAAGACCCTTCTTCAGACTCGAGTCTGAAGAAGGGTCTGCTTGGGTTGGTTTGTTTAGAGATACAACATTGAAACAGGCCCTTCCCGCCGACCATCGATCGCCTATACCATACTTCCATATTATCCCTTTTTCACATCCTGCATACTAGGTGCAATTTTACCAATTAACCTACTAACTTGTACGTCTTTGGATTGTGGGAGGATACCAGAACACCCTAAGGAAATCTTGGCGGTCACAGGGAAAATATACAAACCCCAAGTCAGAGTCGAACCCGGGTCTCTGGTGCTGTGAGGCAGCAACTCTGCCATTGTGTATACAATCATTGTCATGGAGAAATTAATTTATCATCTCATAGGCAAGGAAATCAATATATGGAAATTAAAAAAATCTAATGTGAATAATTATTAATATTTTTTGTACCGTATTTATTCCAAGTCATGTAATAGTTTAGATTGGCCTTTATAAACTTTAGACTTAAGACTTTAGAGATTCAGCGGGAAACAGGCTTAGGTTAGTTCAGTTTAGTTTATTGTCACGTGTACTGAGGTACAGTGAAAGGCTTTTGTTGCATGCTTACAGTCAGCGGAAAGACAATAAATGATTGCAGTCGAGCCATCTACTGTGTAGAGTTACATGATACAGGGAATAAAGTTTAGTGCAAGATAAAGTCTAGTAAAGTCTGATTAAAGATAGTCTGAAGGTCTCCAGTGAGGTTGATAGCTGCTCAGGTCTGCTCTCCATTTGTTGACAGAATGGTTCAGGCCCTTTAGCCCACAGAGTCCTTGCTGGCCAGCGATCACCCCGTAGACTAGCTCTATCCTACACACTAGGGACAATTAAACATTTTTTTTACAGAAACCAATTAACCGACAAGCCTGCACATCTTGAAATTGTGGGAGGAAACAAGAGCACCCAGAGGAAACCCATGCGGTCACTGGAAGAATGTACAAACTCCACATAGACAGTACCTGTAGTCAGGATCGAACCCGGGTCTCTGATGTTGTAAGGCAGCAACTATACCACTGCACCACTCTACCACCGCCCCTCGCCACTGTAACTTGGAACACAATATTCTGCACTCTGTTTATATATTTTTCTATTGCACTATCTGCTGTACACATGTATAATGATTTCCCTGGAACCACACAAAACAATGCAGTGGAACATTGAAGGAAATTATTATTTTTTTGCTCTCCAGCAGTAATCATCATATAATTATGAATACATTCAGAGTCAAAATGTCATAGAGTCATATAGCACGGAAACAGGACCTTTGGCCGAACTTGCCCATGCCGACTAAGCTGCCCCATCTACACTAGTCCCATCGACCCGGTTTCAACCCATATCACTCTAAACCTTTCCTGTCCATGCACCTGTCCAGTGTTTTAACAATTCTTGAAATATGTACATTAATTTAGCGGCCAACTTCATCGACTAAAAAAATCACAAATATTTCTACCGCCACATGCCATAAAGTATCAAGGGGCTTGGTGTGAACTTCTCAAGAAGGCTGAAAGCTGAAAGGAAATGTTGGATAAAGCGGCACAAACACAAACAAGATGCAGTTGGAATATAACATTCTGTGTTCTGTTCTGAACCCCTGTGGTGTGACTGTCAACAGGAATTAGAGGTCAACACATATATAAAAATCATGACCTCAGAGAGGCTTGTTCGATCTCCACCAGCCTTTGAAACCGGTAAACAGCAGAACTGCAGAATAAAACATGTTCACCAACTTATCTTGCTTCTAAAAGCCTCAGCCTTTTTATCTCATCAAAGTATGTTTTGTTCTGCTAATGGTTGAACATCAACACTGTCGAGAACAGTTTATTTCAGAGATACAGCATTGAAGCCATCCTTTTGGCCCTCCGAGTTCACAAAGCCTATCGATCATCTGTTTACACTAATTCTATGTTATCCAACTTTTGTATCCTCCATTCTAGGGACAAGTTTACAGAAGTCAATTTACCTACAAACCCGCACGACTTTGGAATGTGGGAGAAAACCGGAGCACCCAGAGAAAACCTACACAGTCACAGGGAGAATGTACAAACTCCTCACAGACAGCACCCAGGTTCCGGATCGCTCAACTACTGCTCCCCTGTGCCGGTCCAGTTGCATTAGGAAAATGGGATGGAAATGGTGCAATTAGGGGTGGGAATTTATGGATAGTTTGCATTTTGTCACTGGAGTGATTTTTGTATTATAGTGATTTTTGTATTATAAAATAAGGAATGCTCAGGACAAACATGAGCAAATTTTAGGCAGAATAGACTTTATTCCCTGGTACACATGGGAACTGTCCTCTGAATGATCACTATGATGAGATGTTCAGAATCATCAAGGGCTTGGGATTGTTAAAAATACATCTTGCAAGGAAACCCTGGACAGGGGTGAATGCCTGTATAGATGGATCCAGGCTCCTTAGTGTGAATTACTTTCAGAGTCAGTGTTAGAGAGAAGTATGGATGAGTAGAAGTCATAATTACAGTTAAGAGTTAAAGGCGTGTTAGGTGCAAAGTGGAGATGTCATTTGAGTGTATAACTGAATATAGAATACTACAACACAGGAGCAGGCCCTTCGGCCCATGATACCTGTGGAGTAATTCAGTGGGTCAGGCAGCATCTCTGGAGAAAAAGAATGGGTGACATTTTGGGTTGGGACCAATCTTCAGACTATATCTTGACCCATAACCCTCCATTTCTCGTGCATTTGTGTGCCTATCTAAAATCTTCTTAAATGCCACTATCACATCTACCTCCATAACCACTCCTGGCTGTGTGATCCTGGCTCCGGAAGTGGCGGCGCTGTGATACAGCTGCGGCTCGCCTGCAGTCTGTCTGTTTTTACTTTTTATGTTGGTTATTTTTGTCTAGTTTAGTACATTTTTTGGTTATTAGGTGGTGTTATGTGTGTGGGGGGAGGGTGAAACAGAGCTTTCTGTCTCTCCTTCGGGGGAATGCGACTTTTTGTCGTATTCCCCTTCTCTTCCCCCGTCTGCGCTGAGGCCTAATGGCGGAGCTGGCGGCCTCCAACCTGCGACCGACCTCGAGGGTCCGGAGGTAGAGCCAGCCAGGACTCACCAACGCGAGGCTGGCCGTCTTCGAGCTGTGGCGACGTCCGGGCAGTGGCACGACTCGGCGCTCCGGTGAGGGCGGACGGCGCGGGGCTGAGACACTCCCGTGCGGCCGGCACGGCTACTGGCTGGAAGGCGCTCCCGTGTGAGCAGCCTGGTGCGGGGCTGAGACGCTGCCGTGCGGGCGGACCGGCTACCGGCTGGAAGGCGCTCACGTGGGGGCAGCCCGGTGCGGAGCGGAGACGGTGCTACGGCGGCTGAGGCGGCGGCGACCTGGATCCGGGGCTCGGCCGCGGGCCAATGGAGGACAATGTCAGGAGCTCGCAGGTCACAGGCTGGTGCCTGTTTCCCGGAGCACCCGTTGCAACAGCGCGGGCAGCTTTGACCACCCCCCGGGCCGCGGAGCTTGAACCGCGGACTGACTTACCATCGCCCGGTGGGGTATCGCCTCGGCGCAGAGAGAGAAGAGGAGGGAAGAGACAGTAACTCTAAGACTTTTGCCTCCATCACAGTGAGGAGGTGTTTGGTGAACTCACTGTGGTGGATGTTAATTTGTGTTTATTGTGTTTTGTTATTATTACATGTATGGCTGCAGGCAACAGCATTTCGTTCAGACCGAAAGGTCTGAATGACAAATAAAGGATTCAATTCAATCAATCAAAAAGTGATCTAGCCACCATCCACCGTCTGTGGAAAAAACTTGAACCACACATCTTCCTTAAACTTCGCCCCATCACCATAAATCTATGATGTTTTACACCATTTAATGCTATGCCTTTAGTAGTTCTATATTGCATATGATCTGATATGGAGAGTCATGGTCATAGAATTATACAGCATGGAGAAAGGCCATTCCGCCCAACTTGTCCATGCCGAACAATATGCCCATTTAAGCTAGTCCCATTTGCCCACGTTTGGCCTTTATCTCTCTAAATCTATCCTATCCGTGTACCTGTCCAAGTGTCTTTTAAATGGTTTTATTGTATCTGCCTCAACTATCTCCTCTGGCAGCTCATTCAATGTACTCATCCCCTCTGAGTGAAGAAGTTGTACTTTGTATTAAGATTTGTATTAAGTCTTATCCCTCTCACCTTAAACATATGCCCTCTTGTTTGTGATTCCTCAACCCTGGGTTAAATATTCTGTGCATTCAGCCTATCTAGTCCCCACATGTAGTTCTCATATTTATGTTATATTGATTGTGACATTTACTTAGTCTTAATAAACTTTGTTCTGGATAGTGTTGTTCTGTGAGTCATCTTCACTGGATAAATGTAGCAGACATTACCCTCACTTTAACCATCTATCTGTTGACCTGTGGAAACATAGTCACCAAGTGTGATAAACATATTCAAAAACAGATGTCTCTTCCAAAGATAGACACAAAATGTTAGAGTAACTCAGCGGGTCAGGCAGCAACTCTGAAGAAAATCAACAGGTGACATGTTGGGTCGAGACCCTTCTTTGCCTCTTCTTGGTCACTGAAATCAGATGGATGAAGAAAGTGGTCCAAGAATAGTTTACATGGAGAACTTGCATATAGGTCAAACTCAATCAAGGTGCAAACAGATGGGACTTGTGAGCCAGGGCTTGAGAATAATATATTGGTCAGAGAGATAATAGTCCACAAATATGAATAATTTAACTGCAAAATTCATTGAAATTATTTTAATCTTCGAGCTCATTTCTTGCCTTTTTCCAATTCAAAATCATTTATAATATTTATGATTTTCAATGCATCATGATTTTCTCTCTCCCATTGCAATGTCCTTGCATGGACCGATAACATTGAACCAACCATCTAGGTCTCTCTGCTCCTGTCTCAGGATACAAACACTGAGGGAAGTGAGAAACACTATCCTCAGTCTCTTGGAGTTTTAGGATATGATTCTAGTCCCCTCAAAGATGTTTTTTTCCTAATGGTAATATTCAGCCTACCTTTCAGAATGTTAACTCCTCATTCCACTGACAGGAGATTGGTTAGAGTTTTGGGTGGCACAGTGGTGCAGCGGTAAAGTTGCTGCCTTACAGTGCCAGAGACCCTGGTTTGATCCTGACTACTGGTGCTGTCTGTACGGAGTTTGTACGTTCTCCCTTTGACCATGTGGGTTTTCTCCGGTGCTCCGGTTTCCTCCCACACTCCAAAGGCATACATTTTAGTACATTAATTGGCTTCTGTAAACTGTAACTTGTCCCTAGTGTATAGGATAAGTGCCTAAGTATGGGGTGATAGCTGGTCGGTGCGGACTCAGTGCCTGTTTCAATGCTGCATCTCTTTAAAGTCTTAAGTCTAAAGGAAGGGGGAATGCATGGTTACTGCGGAGATATAAAGATTTAGAGAGATGGACTGAATTCTAAACCACGAGGCAAAAATAGTTTTTAAAAACTTGCAAGATAATAGATGAAAAGCCAAAAATAAGTGCTTCAGCTGGAAATTGGAAATTTTAAAAAAAGAAGAAAATAACGGGTATAATTGTAAGGTTAGGAACTCTTTAGAACATAGAACACAGAATATAGAACCTAAAACAGTACAACACGGGCTCTTCGGCCCACAATGTCCATGGCGTACATGCCACCAAGTTAAACTAATCTCTGCCAGCATTTGATCCATATTTCTCCATTCCTTGTCCATCCATGTGCCTGTCAAAAAGCTTCTAAAACACCGCTATCTGATGTGCCACCACCATAGTACAGCATGGGAACAGAAACATTATTGAAACATGCTTTGTAACAGAACTATACTCAATCTTTACACTTTATAATGCAAATTTACTAGACGTGAGTATGTGAATAGATACACACACACACACAAAACTTTTTTTCTTGTTTATTATATTCTTGAGTCTCTTGACAAAAAAATGATTCAGATTACAGTTCTTAGTTTGAGTCACACAGCGCAGCACCCACGAAGAGAGAAACTAGAGTTAACGGTTCAGGTCGGGAGAGGAGGAAGCAGCGAGAGAGGGTATTGCAGAATACTTGTTAGAGAGAGGAGGAAGTCTGAAGAAGCGTCTTGACCCGAAATGTCACCTATTCCTTTTCTCCAGAGATGCTGCCTGACACGTTGCTTTGCTCCAGCATTTTGTATCTATTTTGTATTAATGGTGCAGGTCACAGCTTCTTCAGATGTTCATCTCTGATGAAAGGTCTGATCGAAAGCATTAGCAGTCTCTGTCTATAGGTGCTGCCCAACCTGTTCAATATCCACAGCATTTTCTCTTTTTATTGCATTTTCACAATTCCTTCCATGCCCAAGGATAAGGATAAGATAACTTGCCTGAAACACAGCATGGCAATCCCTTAGCAGAGCAAGAAATGGTCCGATGAATAATGTGCTGTGGATTCTGAAGACAGACAAGTGAAGAATCTTCTGTTTCAGTGTGAATCTCAGCCCTCCTGCTCATACCCCACAAAACCTTTCCTCTCTATGAACGTGGTTCAGCAATCAAGATGGCGGCAGTGGTGGACGCAGGGATCAGCAATGCCAGGAAATGCGTTGGGCTCTTACCTCCAGCGCCCACAAAAACATTCTGGGTGCTATGATGTTGGCAGAGGGAGGCGCACTGAAGGCGCAAAGACCGAACGGTAGGCCGGTGAAGCAAGGGATGACGATTTGTGGGTCAATGTGTCCGGATCAAGGTGCTGATGGATTGGGTTACTTGAGTCCCTGGAGCAGCCTGGCGGTCGAATGGACTGGGCGCCGCTCGAAGTGGCCAAGCGCGCGGGTCAGGCACGGCCTGCAGCGGTACGAAGCGGTGGATGACACTAACGGTTTGCTTGGCCAGGCCGACTATGCAACGCCAGCAGGACAATGGACCTTTAAGGCCAAGTAAAGAACTCTACATTCATAACAACTTTGACTTGAATTATGAAAAATGGCGCCAAAACATGACGATTCGTGAATACTGTCTCAGTGGATTTTTACTATACACTTGTACTTAACTGTGATTGTGCTAATGTATAGTAATACTTTTACTGAACAATATGCAAAAAAAGGAATTTCACTGCACCGTTACATGTGACAACAAAGGACCTTGGAACCTTTGAACCATCATATCATATACTTATATCATATACATATTAAAAGTATGATCTTGTACGTGTGTATATGTGTGTGTGTATATGTGGTTGGCTTCACATCTTCGCAAAAACTACGAGGTAAAGATTAAATTTTTACATATTCCAATTGACATTTATCCCTTCGAGGCCGGAACACCTTATCTGAACATTTTATGCTTTATTTCTCGACTTATTCTTGAATCATTACTGATTAAAAGCCTAAAAAAGTCAAAAGACTTTGAAATTAAAACCACCAGCTTCAACTGAGACGTCACAATGGCTCAGCTGGCAAAGATCATTCAATGAAGATTTCATCCTATATTTGACACGTTATACACGATTAAGGCTAAAAATGTCAACTTTCACAAGATGTTTACATATCTGATTCACATTTTTCCCTCTCTAGGCAGAGATCACTTTCACTGATCATTTTCTGCTTTATTTCTTGACTTATTACTGATTAAAGTTTAAAAAAATCAAAATACCTTGAATTTCATACCGACCAGCTTCAACTGATGACATCACAATGGCAGCATCAACTGATGACGTCACAATGGATAGACAAGCAGAGGGAGGGTGAATTGCTATTGCAACACGCAGGGCAAGTGCAATTTGAATTTTTTTTAAAGAGCACTGCTGAGGGAGGCAAGGAGAGTGCTGGAATCTTACATTCTGGGAACGGCTTGAGTTGGAGGACCACGCCTCCCGTGGGGGCTATGGGTAGGGAACGGGTGCATTGGGGGAGCAACTTCACTTTGCCTAGTTGAATACTAAAACCATGGCTGGCAAGCACTGTCCTCCCTCTTTGATGACAAATGAGCATAAAAATTGGATGCAA
Source organism: Amblyraja radiata (assembly GCF_010909765.2). Taxonomy (NCBI): domain Eukaryota; kingdom Metazoa; phylum Chordata; class Chondrichthyes; order Rajiformes; family Rajidae; genus Amblyraja; species Amblyraja radiata. The sequence continues at coordinate 46,287,580 of NC_045966.1, forward strand.
GAGAAAGTCAATTTCTATCTGACTAAACAGAACATCAACACAATTGTCAGTGTTGGCACCCTTTTCCAGCCCATTGGAAGATTGGACTGGACATTTCCTGGCATGATCCATATGAATACCAATGTCCATTACTTTGTTGTATTTTCCACATGGCATCATTAATATGAATGCTAAACAGCATAATTTGGATCCAAAGATCATAATTTCAATACATGTTATTAACACAATGTTCAAAAGGGCATGCATCATGCTACAAGCAGTGAGATTTTTAGCTTGGAGATACAGCATGGAAACAGGAACTTTGGCCCACAAAGTCCACACCGACCATTGATCACCCGTTCACATTGTAGAAACGGGGATCATGTTGTCGACCTCCACGTGGTGAGTCCTGTCAACTGACCTCAGTCAGGCGAACAACAACAAACAGAGACAGCATAACGCAACCTCAGTCGCCGTAGCTTGCAGCCCTAATGCAGCCTCGGTTGCCGCAGCTTGGTGCCAACCTTTTTAGGGCAGACACCTATTGATGTCGAACTGGATGGCATCACCCTGCTGCAGCTGAATGCGGAAGGCCTAACTGGCTACAGCGCCTGGAGAGCATTACATAACTTCTGCTGCCTCAAACGCAAGAAGAAGCAGATTGTAGAAACAAAGATCTGCACATGACCACCAGATGGCGCCGACGCTGGCTGCCTCGTCTTTTTGCTTCTTTGGTGTTTTTTGTTTGTTATAAAATGTATGTTTTAGTGTACTTTTAGTTTTGTATCATGTTGGGGTGGTGGGGGGCTGGGGGAAACTTTTTAAAATCTCTTTCTTGGATGGAGATGCAATTTTTTCCATGTCGCACTGCGGCCTAACATTGAGGAACTGGCGGCCTCTTGATGGGGACGGACTTCGGGAGCTCCAACCGCGGGAGCCTGCGAACTTTAACATCATGGAGCTGGCGGTCAATTGGTTTGGGACCTACTTTGGGAGCACGAGGCCGCAGGAGCTTCGACCGCCCTGATCACGGGAGCTTCGATCGCCCCAACGCAGGAGCTTCGATCGCTGGCTGCGAGAGTTTCGATCGCCCTGACTGCGGAAGGTTCGACTCCCCCCACTGCTGGAGTAAAGGAGTAAAGAAGATAAGACTTTATTTCCTTCCATCACAGTGAGGAATTTGGAGGAGTTATTTTATGCAGTTATGTGTCTTGTTGCTTTTTTGGTATAACCGTATGGCAAATCAAATTCCTCGTATGTTGCAAAACATACTTGGCTAATAAATTATGATTATGATTATGATTATGATTATGATGAAACTAAGGATAGAAACAAGTAATGGAGTAAGTCAGCGGGTCAGGCAGGTGACTGCATGGGATTTCTCCAGGTGCTCCAGTTTCCTCCCATACTCCAAAGACGTGCAGATTTGTAGGTTAATTGGCTTCTGTGCTTCTGCATATTGTCCCTGGTATGTAGGATAGAACATGTGTATAGGTCATCACTGGTCGGCGTGGACTTAGTGGGTAAAGGGGCCTTTTTTCACACTGTATATATCTAAACTAAACTATATAGGGCTCTGACCCTTAGACAAAGCCCTTCAATTCAAACGGCATGGAGTGCTGCGGTAGAATTGCACCAGAGACTCGGGTTCGATCCTGACTACAGGTGCTATCGGTACAGAGTCTGTGAGTTTACCTTGTGACCATGTGGGTTTTCTCCGGTTTCTTCCCACATTCCATAGATGTGCAGGTTTGTAGGTTAATTGGCTTCTGTAAAAATTGTCCCTAGTGTCTAGGATAGAACTAGAGTCTGTGTGATCGTTGGTCAGTGCAGACCTGGTGGGCCAAAAGGCCTGTTTCCACACTGTATCCCGAAACAAGTTAAATTCCTGGAGGAACTTAGCAGGTCACGCAGTGTCTGTGGAGGCAAAAGGATGGGTGACTGTTGGAGCAAATTGGAAAGGCCACACGTAGTTGGTGTTCATAGTAACGGGCAATTTATTTAATTTGGTGCACACCAGAACACGTCAAAGCTGATGGCGGGAGCAGTGCCGGATTTAGATGAAGAGAGGCCCTAAGCTGTTCCACTTGTGAGGCCCCCAACGACCGGACAGCCATGGCGGCCAAATCTCCCACAATTCAAAGCGAGGGAGAAAGTGCCCAGCGCCGACCAGTTGCCGTTGCAGTGCGCATGCGCAGGGCGGCCGATGATGTGCTGGCCGTGGTTGTGCGCATGTGCAAGGCGGCCTGCCGTGCCGGCGGATGAGGAGCGAGCGGAGCCCGGCGGCTCAGACACGGATAGCGGGGGGAGATGGAGAGAGAGAGATAGAGAGGGGGGCCAGCCAGAGTTGAACGGTAGGTGTTCTGCCTTGGCCGGAGGCCCCCCTAGACCTCGAGGCCCATCAATTTTTTCGGGGGGCCCCCTAAAAAGTGGGGGCCCTAAGCTATAGCTTGTTTAGCTTATACGTAAATCCGGCACTGGGCGGGAGTGTCATATGCTGAGAGAATGGAGCGGCTGGGCTCATATATTCTGGACTTTAGAAGGATGAGAGGTGATCTTATTGAAACATATAAGTTTATTAAGGGTTTGGACACGCTGGAGGCAGGAAACATGTTCCCGATGTTGGGGGAGTTCAGAACCAGGGGCCACAGTTTAAGAATAAGGGGTAAGCCATTTAGAACGGAGATGAGGAGACACTTTCTCACACAGAGAATTGTGAGTGTGGAATCGTCTGCTTCAGAGGGCGGTGGAGGCAGGTTCTCTGGATACTTTCAAGAGAGAGCTAGATAGGGCTCTTAAAGATAGCGGAGTCAGGGGATATGGGCAGAAAGCAGGAACAGGGTACTGATTGGAGATGATCAGCCATGATCACATTGAATGGCGATGCTGGCTCGAATGGCCGAATGGTCTACTCCTGCACCTATTGTCTATTGTTTATTTCGTGAGTGTGACTTTGATATGGTTTTTAAATTCTTAGATGACAAGATTACACAGACACTTGATTAACAATAAAATGAGGTCTTGATTAAAGAAAGGGAGCATACATGAATACTTAATTAAGTAACAAATAGAATAAAATGATGATCCACAAGTCTAAATTGCTGCATTCCATGACTCTATTTTTAGTTTTTTTTTCTGTGTTTCCCTGTTACCATATTAGCACAATCCACATTCCTATTTACTAGTTATTAGCTCTCACTACTCTTTCTCCCACAACATTGACCTATTTGGTCAAGACCCTGCACCAGTTCTGAAATGTCGACCATGTCTTTGCCTCTACAAATGCAGCTTGAGCTGCTGAGGTCCTTCGGTCCACCCAGTTCGCGTCAACAAGTGATCCCCGCAAATTAACACTATCGTATACACACTAGTGACATTTTACAATTTCACCATGTCAATTAGCCTACGAACCTGTACGTCTTTGGAGTGTGGGTGGAAACCGGAGCACCTGAAGAAAACCCACGCAGGTCATGGGGAGAACGTACAAACTCAATACAGACCGCATCCATAGTCAGGATCAAACCAACTGTATGGCAGCAACTCTACCACTGTGCTACTGTGCCGTTGCGGTTTCTGACCTAATTTATGGTTGACATGCAATAAATGTACCTAAGAAACTGCTTAGAACTGGAGTACAATCAATTTATTTAGAGCTACATGATATCAAATCCACAAACAATATAAATCCACTCGCTTAGACATATAAATAGTTTAGGAAAATTATGCAATTTAATTAAATTGTCCACCAAGAAAAAATAACGTGGATTCAAATCTGTATTTTTAACAAACACGCTGCTTTTAAAAGCAGAATAACATGAAATTTTCAGAGAAACAGATTGGGCCTGGAGGATTATATGGTCTGCACAGAATGCAAGCTATTATCTTACATCTGTTCTCAGTCAATCAACAGTTTCCACTGTTTCAGGAGTAAATTGTTCATTGTGGAAAAGACAATTGTTTCTTCTGTTAGTTTCTCGATCACGTAAGAAACTGTGTTGATTACAGAGATTAAAGTCTCTCTACTGAAACCGTGGAATATCACAACCCATATGAACACAGTATTTTGCTTCAATTATATGAACAATAGCCACTGCAAAACAAATTACGTGGAAGAAACTTCCTAATTTCATGTTTCTTACAATGCACTTCCAAATTGAAATTCAGACCCACGGGTTGAGTTAGTTTATTATTGTCACGTGTAACAGGTACAGTGTAAAGCTTATGGCTGTGTGCTATCCAGTCAGCAAAAAGACTATACATGATTACAATCAAGCTGTCCACAATGTACAAATACAGGATAAAGGGTATAACATTTAGTGCATGATAAAGTCCAATAAAATCCGATTAAAGATAGTTTGAAAGGCACATTGGAGGTCAGGAACACTTTCTAGTTGGTGAGAGGACAGTTCAGTTGCCTGATAACAGCTTGGAAGAAACTCTCTCTCAATCCAGAGATAAACAGGTTGATTGAATATTTCCATGAAACATTGGCTTGGGATTTCTGGAGACCTACCTTAGGAACAATGAGACATTGAGGTAACGAGCAGCCTCATACAGCGGCGTGGGAGGTGGAAGGTGGAAGGAGTCAGTTACAGCAGGGTAGATACATATTGCTGATTTTGGAGAATTTAATCGTGGCAGTCGTTTACCTGAATAATATTCATCGTGACTGTATTGGGTTCATTATTTTTGCAGGGCAGATGTGGTTCCAGTAATGGAGGTTGTGCAAAGTGTCTGACTGCCAAAGGCTTGCAATAGATTCAGCGGGGACTTTAAATCTCGACCGCCAGCCTGCGGCCTACACCAGCCTAAAGCCGCGGTCTCCGGTGGGGAAGAGCCGATCCTGGACTGACTCTGGACTCTGGTCCCGACCACGAGGGGAAATGGAGGAGGACTGGCCAAATGTTGTGCCTTCCACCACAGTGATGAATGCTGTGGTGGATGTTTGTGTTAAATTTTTATTGTGTATTGTGTGTTCTTTATTATTGTACCGCTGCTGACAAATTCATTTCACTTGCACTCTATGTGCAATGTGACGAATAAAACTGATTGATTGATTGAGCCTCATCTGTGCTAACCTGGCACATTACACGCTCTGTAATCAGGAGACAAAAGTAGTTTGCTTCCTAGAGTGCAAAAAGTCAGGCTTTAAACAAGAGCTTTTTATTTCAAAAATAAACTTTATTTGTAGTAAAACTATTAAAAAAAACAAAAACCGTGCAAAAACTCTTGATACATTCTTAGTGTATATTAAATATTATGAATTTTGGTTTTGGTTTAATGTTATTATTGTCACATTCACAGGTACAGTAAAAAGCTTTGTTTTGCATGCTATCCAATCAGATCAGATAGTACAATGCATAAGTACAATCAAGCCAAGTATGTGTAGGAAGGAACTGCAGATGCTGATTTACACCAAAGATAGACACAAAATGCTGGAGAAACTCAACGTGCCAGGCAGTATCTCTGGAGAAAAGAAATAGGTGACGTATTGGGCCGAGACCCCTCTTCAGACTGAGTCAGGGGAGAGGGAAACTAGAGATATGCAAAGGTACCAAGAGAAAAATAGGTACGAAAAGGACAAATCAAAACCACCAATGATGATCAAGGATAGGTAGAGCCCACAATGCTCCATTGTTTGCTGTGGAGAAGGTGATAACGAGTGGATACAAGTAGTTAAACTAAGCATGAAGACAGTGAAACTAGATGGATGGCGAGGGTGGGGGAGGGATATAGAGAGGGGATGCAAGTGTTAAAATAAGTCAATATTCATATCGGTGGGTTGTAAGCTGCCAAAGTACAATAAATAGAGCAAAGGAAAGGATCGAGTACACAATATGCTTAATAACTATGAATGGTGCTAGATTTACAGTGTAGAAAAGAGATTTAAAAGAGTAGAGGGATTATAACAGTTAATATTAGATCATCTTACCTCTGTATTTTGTTCCAACCATCTGCCTATTAAAACACTCCTCCCCGCACCTATGTTATCTTATTACTTGCCAAGCTTTGTCCTGCCTCTCTCCTTTCTTCTCCTCCGCTACAATCAGTTTGAAGAAGGTCTTGGCCAGAAACATCACCTATCCATGTTCCCCAGGGATGCTGCCTGACCGCTGATTTACTCCAGGACTTTGTGTTCCTTTGAGTAGTATATTCCCTCTAGGACCACCCTTGCCATTCATGTGGTCCCCCTGAATTGATATCCCTTCCCTTGTTTGAGGGATGTCCCCACCAGACTCAGCCCTTCAATGTCCAGCAACGGAAGGACTCCAGACTGTGGTCCTCCCCCATAGGGCCTTGGTGTTGGCTGCACCAAGTTTCAATGCTTCCCTCAGTATGCTCTCCTGTAGTCTGGATTGGGGCTGTGGCAACACTCCTTTGCAGACATCTCGCAGTGTGGAAGATCAATAAGCTCTGGGCAGACAAAAAAGCGTCTTTCACTGAATTGATGGAGGAGCACTTGATGTCCGTCTCTATGTGTGTCCCTGAGGACAGGCCGTAAATCAGGGAACCTCTGTTATGCCGCAATAGTTTGCCTATAATAGACACAAAATGCTGGAGTAACTATGCGGGTCAAGCAGCATCTCAGGAGAAAAGGAATAGGTGACGTTTTGAGTCGAGACCCTTCTTCAGACTGCCATCAGACTTCAGAGACAGTCCAAATAAGGGTTTTGGGCGCACCCGGTGCACCTGGGGACAACCCACGCGGTTATGGGGAGAATGTACGTTCACACAGCACCGGTCGTCAGCGTCAAGCCTGAGTCTGTGGCGCTGTAAAGCAGCAATTCTAACGCTGCACTACTGTGCTATCATAAAGTCTTAGAGTCATTCAGCATGGAAACAGGCACTTTGGCCCAACTTTCCCATGCCGACCAAGGTGCCCCATCTACTCTAGTCCTACCTGGCCCCATTTGGCCCCATAACCCTCTAAACCTTTCCTATCCATTGTCAAAATCTCAACCCAAAGTAAGACTCAAAGACTCGTTACGTTAACCATCAGCAGCATGCTTTATTTCACTTGCCGCAAGAGGAGAAAGCCTCAATCAAGGGCTGAGATCACAACAATTATTGTGTAATACGCAGATATTTCCACAAAGTAGTAAGTAAGTTCCTTAACATGGTGCATGAAGATGTGTGCAAACTGTTGAGCTAGTTCGGCAATGTACATCTGCTGATCGCAGCAAAAATATTTTAGTCATATCTTGCGAAAGTGAACTTGTGATTAAGATAAACTTGTGAATTGAGATGACTAACGCTAACTTTGCATTTACTGCTGAAATAAACAAATTTATAGCTTTTGTGTCAAGTTGGCAATCGTCATGTTACTCTTCTCCACCATGTGCCTGTCCAAATGTCCAAATATGTGCTAAAATTAGGTTATAATTTCAAACTATGAATTTGGATCAAAGAGTAGTTACAACATGTAGAGATGACATGGGCATCATTTGCCTGCATAATTTGACACTGACAAAATGTGAAAACAATTGAGATAGAGCCATTGGTGATTGTATTTGGTGTGCTGGCCTTTATAAATCAGAGCATTGAGTATAGAAGTTGGGATGTAATGTTAAAATTGTACAAGGCATTGGTGAGGCCAATTCTGGAGTATGGTGTACAATTTTGGTCGCCTAATTATAGGAAGGATGTCAACAAAATAGAGAGAGTACAGAGGAGATTTACTAGAATGTTGCCTGGGTTTCAGCAACTAAGTTACAGAGAAAGGTTGAACAAGTTAGGGCTTTATTCTTTGGAGCGCAGAAGGTTAAGGGGGGACTTGATAGAGGTTTTTAAAATGATGAGAGGGATAGACAGAGTTGACGTGGAAAAGCTTTTCCCACTGAGAGTAGGGAAGACTCAAACAAGGGGACATGACTTGAGAATTAAGGGACTGAAGTTTAGGGGTAACATGAGGGGGAACTTCTTTACTCAGAGAGTGGTAGCTGTGTGGAATGAGCTTCCAGTAAAGGTGGTGGAGGCAGGTTCGTTTTTATCATTTAAAAATAAATTGGATAGTTATATGGATGGGAAAGGAATGGAGGGTTATGGTCTGAGCGCAGGTATATGGGACTAGGGGAGATTATGTGTTCGGCACGGACTAGAGGGGTCGAGATGGCCTGTTTCCGTGCTGTAATTGTTATATGGTTATTTGGAGTGAGAAGATTTCAATGGACTTTCAAGGAAAGACTGTTTAGTTAATGTTTAAAATCTTCTGTTGGCCTTTCCCTTTATGTCTGTATCTATTGATGCACAGGGGAGCCTCGCTACCGTCTAGATATGACTACAACATCAAGTATAAAACTAAAATAAATGCTATGATGGATTGCCTGAAGAAACATTGCGGAAAGATTTACTTTTGTATTGTGAACGTATTCTGAACATTAGAAGTTTGGACATTAAGCTGTTTCATCACAACTAACTTAGAAAGATCAGGGTTGTTAGCATGGAAGACAAATAACAATTCTAAAGTTACAGGAGTAGATTATGGAAAACATCATGCACAACCCTTTGATATAGTGTATTAAATATGAAAGTGACCTGTGAGTGTGGCATTGAATTTATGCAGTCCATTCACGCTATGTTAAGATCTTACAATGCACCACTGTAAGAGTGAGAATAAGCAAATTGCTGGAGGAACTCAACAAGTCAGGCAGCATCTGTGGAGAGATTGGTCGAAGAAGGGCTCCCAACCAGAAATATCGTCTGTTTATGTACCCCGTAGATGCTGCCTTAGCTGTTGAGTTTTTCCAGCAGTTTGTTCTTTTGCATAACGTTTCAGCATCTGCAGTTTCTTGTGCCTCTGTTGTAAGATTAAGGTTCTTGCCAGAGGGAGTCATGCATCATGTCATAAAGAGACAAGTTACAATATTGTTGATCAGTCATGAAGAAGCAACAACATTGAGTCTCAAGTTGGATAACACTTCAATAACTTCTGGGGACACTACAAGCTAATGGGGGTGTCATCAGGATTGCTGAGATAGCATGCATTCTAGGGGCTCAGGTAAACCTGTAAACTTTAATAAGTCAATGCAGTTTAGCTTTTTTTTAAAGCAAACGATGCAGTGTGGTCAATCTAATATTCATTGTACAACACAATTGTTGTATTAAGGAGGTTATATTTTTAAGGATTATAGAGCCATAGTCATAGAGCGTGGAAACATGCCCTTCACCCCAACCTGCCCACACCAACTAACAGATCCCATCTACACTAGTCCCACCTGCCTGTGTTTAGCCCGTATCCCTCTAAACCTATCCTATCCATATACCTGTCTAAATTATTCATGTGATTGTTGTTCATGTGAAGTGGTTTCCGTAGAAACATAGAAACATAAAAAATAGGTGCAGGAGGAGGCCATTTGGCCGTTCAAGCCAGCATTCATTGTGATCATGGCTGATCATCCACAATCAGTAACATGTGCCTGCCTTCTCCCTATATCCCTTGATTATGTTAGCTGCTAGAGCTCTATCAACTCTCTTTTTAAATTTATCCAGTAAATTGGCCTCTATTGTGGCAGAGAATTCCACAAATTCACAACTCTCTGGGTGAAAAAGTTTTTTCTCATCACAGTTTTAAATGGCCACCGCTTTATTCTTAGACTGTGGCCCCTGGTTCTGGACTCCCCCAACATTTGGGAAAATTTTTCCTGCATCTAGCTTGTCCAGTCCTTTTATAATTTTATACATTTTCAGAATGCTACCTTGATTCAAGGGTATTATCCATATGGAGAGGTTAGACAGACTTGGATTGCTGTCTCTGGAGTGTCAAAGGTTGAGGGGAGATCTCATGGAAGTATATAAAATGATGAGAGGCATAGGTAGGGTCGCCCATCAGAACCTTTTCCCGGAGTGGAAATGTCAAAGACTAGTGGGTAGAGCTTTAAAATGAGAGAGGGAGAAATTTATTTGAAGGCAGTTGTGTGGGCAAGTTTTTTTACACTGAACGTGGTGGGTGCCTGGAATGTGACACCAGGGGTGGTGGTGGAAGCAGATGCGATAGTGATATTTAAGAGGCTTTTAGATAGACACATTAATATACAGGAAATGCAGGACTACATATCATGAGGCGGTGACTATTTTAACTTGGCACCATGTTCAGCTCAGACATTGTGGGCCGTAGGACCTATTCCTGTGTTGTACTGTTCTATGTTCTATGTGACTGTCTGGGCTACCACAACATAGAAGCGATCTCCGAGGAGCCCTTAAATAAAGAAGATCACATTATTTTGAACATCTTGGGTTTCATGTGTATCTGCCTGCACATTCTGCAACTGGAATTAGTCGAATGTTAGAATCCACAGCCAATATATCCTCCACACTTACTAATGACCCAGCAGTATGAGCCAATATGTAAAGTCTTGGCTTGTTGGAACAGCACTACTGGATGCAAAATCTAAGCTAAATATTCCCCTGCAGATCTTTCTGAATAATTTGATTTAATGATATGCACTGTTTATAATTCACAAGAAATAATCTCTGTATGTGTTGGGTCACATAATGAAACAACACCAATTTGCAACACTCTTCAAATGACTTAAAAAGGCTTAAGGAAGGAAAAGTTCAATTAGCTCTCAGCGTGATATTTTGAAGTATTTGGCAAAAGTGCAATGGGAGGAGATAGCGTTTTCTCATTAAGCTGAAGGCCAAACTGCACTGAGACTAAAGGGACAAGGAGAGAACATCAAATAAAACATTCAACGAGGAGTCTTAACGTGTTGCCAGGCTTGTGATTTAAAACCAGTGGATTAGAGGGGGAAGGAATGATCCCAAGGAAAAAAAGATTGCAAGAAACCATTATTTGCTTTGATTTGAACACCATAATACAAAATGTTGTAATACCAAACATTAAAATGATAACACCTGACATTTGTCGAATTAAAGCAAGCAACTTTTCAAGTGAGGACTGCAGTCCTGATCTTCCTGAAAGTGTGGCAACTATAAAGTTGGCAAGAAGCCAGAGGAAGTGTCCTTGAATATACTAGAGGGTTCCAAACCCTGTTTTCATTGACATATGCAGCTTTAACAGAATGTCACCTCAACATTAAAGTGGGTTGTTGGCAACAAAAGGCCATCTTCTTCCTGTTGTCATTTCCTATCCCCCATGGCTGGCACGAGATGTAACCATGAATAGGATATCGATGGTCAACATGGACACAGTGGCTTCAGGTATTCATGGTATACATGCTGGAAGACAAAGTACCACAGGTACGAATGAAAATATAAAGAGAAGGAATATCAAGAAAATACCTTTGGGGGAATGAGGCCAATATGATTTTTCCACTTAGACTCTGCACAATCTTGATGGATTAAATTGTCTCGTTTGATGGTGTAACATTTCTATGAGTCGTGAGGGTTTCGAAGTCCCAGAGCAGGAAACTAGTGTAAGAAATTTGGGGTAGGTTACATTTCACAAACACCAAGTGGATGGTAATCTGCTTGTATGCATAGCTTGTCCATTTTCAATCCTATCAATCCAATGGGTGAGAAATTGTATAGATTTTATAACTGGTGGAAGATCAGTTCTGAAGGATTATTTGCCAGGCAGCAAAGACAAGAATACCTCCCATGAAAGGCCAAATTCAGTCGAGCAGGGCTTTTGTTTTGCCTGAAGAGCCAAAGAATATTTTAGATGTGGGCTAGAGTGGGTCCAAGAAAGGAAATGAAGAAGAGAATAGTGATTATGAAAATGAAACACTTTGAAGGACAAGCAGTCAGTGAATTCTGGTGAGTTCATCGATCATAGATAATATTCAAGCTGTCATGAATAATTTCAATACAACATTCAGAGGTGTTAGTCCATCCATATCAGTTGTTTAATTAGGAATTGTGACAACAATCACAATGCATCATATTTTTTCTGACACCGGGATCTTATTGAGGGGAATTAGTTCATTGAGGTTCATGGGTTTCATTAGCAGGCTCTCTTTAGCCTCATTAATATTAAATCTGACAGAAAGAAAGCTTTTTGCATTTGGTACTGTAATTTGATCCCTTAATGCAGTAGGTTTACACATTGCTGACAAATTAGCACCATTCTAGACTAACTCTAAAATCAGCCACTATGCTTTCAATCATAACATTTGAAAATAACATGAAGTGACAGAAAATGCAGTATTTTTTGTCCACAATGCATTATTAATTAGCTGCTTTCTTGCTTGCCCTCAGGCCCTCGGGTTAGAATTGGTTGCTGTCAGATATCTTTATAATCTGAAGTGTATAAATAATTTGTCTGATAGATCATAGGTCATTATAGGCATTACAAATATTTTCTAAACTATTTCTGTGAAACAAGAGATGAATTGCCAGGCACTCAACTCTCTCATGATCGACACAACCCTCTCGGGTTCTCTATATATTTCTCTTCCCTTAATTCAATTCTAAAAACACAGTTCTTATAAAAAGTAATGCAATCCCTCTCTTCTCTTCCAGTTTTCTCCCCCCTCCCACCACCCTCCTACCGTCAGTCTGAAAAAGGGCTCCCACCCAAAACGTCACCTAGCCATGTTCTCCAGAGATGTTGATTCACCCGCTGAGTTACTCGAGCTCTTTTGTCCTTTTGTATAAACCAGCATCTGCAGTTCCTTGTTTCTATAATTTGAATCTTTTTGTTTTGGGATATCCAAATAAAATTCCTATTAGGCCTTTTACAATTAGATGCCTTGAAGAATGGAGAGTTGGTTAGGTCTGTGAACATCATTCTCAACATCAGTGTTCCGCAAGGCTGTGTCATTCATTGGTCCCTTACTATATTCCCTATACATGCATGACTGTACAGCTAAATTCTGCTGTAACCTGATCTACGCGTTTGCAAATGACACCATTGTAGTGGGCCTGATTTCAAAACATGACGAGATAGACTGCAGGAATAAAATACAGAGCTTGGCCACAAGGTATCAAGACAAAAACTAAACCATCCATGTCGTCAAAACAAAGGGGCTGTCATTGACTTCAGGAAGTGGGTATGGACATTCTGCATCAATGGTGCTAAAGAGGCCATGGTCAGGACCTACATGTATTTAGTTGTAAATATCTCTAACAAATTAACCTGGTCCAACCATATTGATTGGCCAAGGAAGCACACCAATGCCTCTATTTCCACAGTAGACGAAGGAAATTCAGTCTGCCACCAATGACTTACCAATTTCTACAGATGCATCATAGAAAGCATCCTATCTGGATGCAGCTTATGTTTGGTACGGCATCTGCTCTGCCCCATACCAAAATAAATGGGAGAGAGTTGTGGTACAATCCAGAATATCACACACATCATCTCTACTTACCTCCTTTTCCACTCTGCCTTAAGGACTTCATTAACACTTCACACTTCACCGGGTAAATGGCCAACATAATCAAGGATCCCTAATACCCAAGTCATTCTCTTTCTCCCATTGTGGAATCAGGCCCTTCAGCCCAAATTTCCCACACCGACCAACACGTCCCATCTACACTGGTCACACCTACTTGCATTTGGCCCATATCCCTCTAAATCTATTCCATTCAGGTCCCTGTGTAAATGTTGTGATAGTACTTGCCTCAACTACCTTCTCTGGCAGCTCGTTCCATACACACACTGCCCTTTGGGTAAAAAAAGTTTCTTCTCAGGTTTTTATTAAAAAAGTATCCCCGCTCACCTTAAAGCTATTTCGTTTAAAGTGTGCTCTTGTTTGCTCAATATCTGGATAAATTAAACAAGTACTTAACATCTTCTCACCTTGTTGATGGTGAAAACATGGATTATAAAATTGAACCACAGGAGTAAAACAATTAGAATATAGACAGAATATAACGTTGGCAAATGAAAAGGGCTCAATTCAGGCTGGGGTTACATAGAAACATAGAAACATAGAAAATAGGTGGAGGAGTAGGCCATTCGGCCCTTCGAGCCTGCATCGCCATTCAATATGATCATGGCTGATCATCCAACTCAGTATCCTGTACCTGCTTTCTCTCCATACCCCCTGATCCCTTTAGCCACAAGGGCCACATCTAACTCCCTCTTAAATATAGCCAATGAACTGGCCTCAACTACATTCTGTGGCAGAGAATTCCAGAGATTCACCACTCCCATTATCATAATTATCATAAATTATCATAAATAAAGTTACAAATTATCATAAACTAAATAGATAGCTGCCCTTGTCATAGCCCTCAAAATAATGCTAGAAATGTAAGTGCCAGTCTTGGTTTATTAATCTGAAGAAGGGTTTCGGCCTGAAACGTTGCCTATTTCCTTCGCTCCATAGATGCTGCCGCACCCGCTGAGTTTCTCCAGCAATTTTGTCTACTTTCATTCTCTCTCTCCCCTCTACCATCGGGGAGAAAATACAAAGGTTTGAAACCACATACCACTAGATTCAAGAACTGCTTCTTCCCTGCAGGTATCAGACTTATTGAGCGGACCTCTCATGTGCTAAGGATGCATTCTCCATCTTGCAATCTCACACTTGTTTTAAACTGCACTTTCTCTGTAGCTGTAACGCTATATTCTGTACCTTGTTTATTTCCCCTTTTGCACTACCTGTTGTACTCATGTATGGTATGATCTGCCCGGATAGAATGCAAAACCAAGTTCTTCACTGTATCCCATTACATGTGACAATAATAAACCAAGACTGGCACAACATTTACACAGGTACCTGAATGGAATAGATTTAGAGGGATATGGGCCAAATGCAAGTAGGTGCGACCAATGTAGATGGGACGTGTTGGTCGGTGTGGGCAATTTGGGCTGAAGGGCCTGATTCCACAATACATTACTCTATGACTATGCCTCTAAATATAAAGTATTCAATAAATAATAGGTATACATCCATCATTATAAAACTATAAAACATAAACAATGCCTCTTAAATGATTAAAGATTCCTATAAAATCATGCACAAAGAAATGTCATACTAATTGAGAGTATGTCAGGATTTTAAAGAGGACGCAGGGAAGGTTTATTTGTATGGTATCAGGGTGAGGGCGAGCGAGAATCGATTGAAAGATGCAACATGGAAACTGGGTGAGTCCACACTGAACATTAATCACCCATTCACACCAGTTCTAAGTTATTGTGCTTTCTTATTCAATCCCTACACTCAAGGCCATTTGCAGAGGCTAATTAACCAACAAACCCTCATGTCTTTGGGATAGAAACCGAAGCGCCAAGAGAAAACCCACATGGTCTCGGGGAAAACGTGCAAACTCTGCGCAGACAGCACCCAAGTTCAAAATCGAACTCTCTGGCGCTGTATGGCAGCAATGCTACCGCTGCACCACCGTGCCGCCCCTGCACAATCATGCAGGGCTGAAGAATATGATTAAATTAACATTGAATCCATAAAACAGTATTTCTTATTGAATTTAATCCAAGTGCAATGTATCCTTATTTTTAATGATCATGTACAGATTAGATATAGACTGGTTGTCTGCTGGTAAATAGAATTTGGCCATGATGAGAACACCATGTCTCAGGCTGGTGAGAGAGAGACAGGAGCACCCTTCGCGTAGCGCAGGCCAATAAAATATTGATTTCCTGTCTCAGAACAACACTTAGTAGGCATTCCACAATGTCACGATCAATTTCCTGAAACTGGTTTGCTCAAAAACTCACATGATCAGACAAGAGATCACACCCATGGCATATTATATGTCCCAGCTGTAACAAGTTTCATTCATTCTTATCTGCAGAGAAAGATACTAGAAAATCTAGACATGTGAGCTTTGGGGTCGATTCAATCTCCCAGAGGATTAGTGAATGAAGATAATAACCTGTCGATCAAATAGGCTATTTATTTATTGATGCTCTGTATCAAATACCGTTCAACTGCTGAATTGGATCAATTTCTCTTATACTTATGAAATATTTTTGGTTAAATTTTGCAATCACTAGACTGAGTGGGACCCGTTGGGTCCCATGTTCACACGGGAGGGCTGGTCTCCCAAAGCAATATTCCACCTCTCCACCAATTCAAATATTACTGGCCAGTGGGTGGGGGGGGGGGGGGCTTTCTGGAGTGCTAGTATGGGTGTTGTGGGCTGAAGGGACTGGTTTCCAGAGAGCTAGTATGAACATTGTGGGCCGAATGGATTCTTGGGCTGGCAGCTCAGTCACTCAGGCCTGGTGGGCTGGCAGCTCACTCACTCAGGCCTGGTGAGCTGGTAGCTCAGTCACTCAGGCCTGGTGGGCTGGCAGCTCAGAAACTGCGAGAAAATCTGCCCAAAACAGGTGAGAGACTCTGTGAGAGAGAAGGGGAGAGGGTGAAGAATCAATTTTAGACATTTTTCACCTTTTTCTGCAGATCACAGCAATGAAGGGGGAAAGTCTATCCTGGCCTGGATCTCACAGGGAGCAAATGAAGGGAGGGAGAAAAATACTGAGGTGAGGTTTAATACTAGCAGGGGGAATACTTACTGATGGGCCGAAGGGATTCCTGGGCTACTACAGGCCTGATGGGCCAATGGGGCTCATTAAAAAAAAATCTGAGTGAAATCACAGAGAAAGGCACTTTTTCTGGACTTTTCCTGGCCTGGCACGGGCCTTTTGGCCAAAATGCTCCTCCCGGGCATTTTGGGCAAAAGGAACTGGTTTCTCGGCTAATAGGGGCTTGTGGGCCGAAATTATTGGTTTCAGGCAGGCCAAACAACTCATTTCATTTCATTTCCAATTGCATTGCAGTTTCAAGCACAGGGCAGGCCAAAAAGCTCATTGCATTTTCATTTCACTTCCATTGCCATTGCAGTTTCAAGCAGAGGGCAGGCAAAGCCAAACAGCTGATTGCATTTTCACTTCATTTCCATTGCCATTGCACTTTCAAGCACAGGGCAGGCTCCAGACAAACAGCTGATTGCATTTTTACTTCATTTCCATTGACATTGCACTTTCAAGCACAGGGCAGGCCCAAGCCAAACAGCTGATTGCATTTTCACTTCATTTTCATTGCCATTGCACTTTCAAGCACAGAGCAGGCTCCAGCCAAACAGTTGATTGCATTTTCACTTCCCTTCCATTGCCATTGCACTTTCAAGCACAGGGCAGGCTCCAGCCAAACATCTCATTGCATTTCTACTACATTTCCATTGCCATTGCAGTTTCAAGCATATGGCAGGCTCAAGTCAAACAGCTTACTGCATTTTCACTTCATTTCCATTGCCATTGCAGTTTCAAGCACAGGGCAGGCCCAATCCAAACAGCTCATTGCATTTTCACTCCATTTCCATTGTCATTGCAGTTTCAAGCACAAGGCAGGCCAAACAACTCATTTCATTTTCATTAAGGGCTAACAAATGATTTATTCAAGTTTATTGCATACTCACAGTGTTCTGTAGTTTCCCAGCTCAGACAGAGAGTTGTGACCTCTCCCTCGCCATCTTGCAGACAGACTGAGCCACGCCCACACTTCTGTCTTTCATGGCGGTGATGGACAGGAGAGAGAATCTCAAGATTTTAAAAACACTAATAAGTCTTTTATTTTTCATCGATGGGAAAAATCCTCAGTGTCTGCACAGCAGAGGAGGACTCTGAGTAAGATGGCCAAAAAATGACAGCCATATGTGGTAGCGTTTTTTCAAAAATCAAAGCACAGTGCAAACAGGAAGTGGTCAAGATGAGACTTTTAATTATATAGATGTTGGGAATCAAGTTCAAGATAACATCGGTTTAAGGTGTTGGGGGAGAAACTTTAATGGGAATCTGAGGGGTCATTTTTTTTGCACACAGGGTGATGGGTGTATGGAACGAGTTGCTGGATGAGGTGTTTGAGGTACTACTGCAATGTTTAAGAAATGTTCAGGTGGATAGGGTAGGTTTAGAGGGATATGGGTCAAAGGCAGGCAGGTGGGACTAGTGTAGACTAGGGCATGTTGGTCGGCATGGGCAAGTTTGGCCGTCGGGCCTGTTTCCAGTGTGACTCTGCCGCTATGACCATGTTCATTTTGATTATTAAAGGCCATCTCTTAACCACATAATGAATGAACAAAATATGTTCAAACCAGATAGTGCAGTGGACCAGAATACAGTCAGGTTTAGCTGCAGTGAGAAGACAAATGATAAAAAAAGCATTGTTGCAAGTATGCCAGGAAGATGAGAAAACTGAAAGGTGAAAAAGAAAACTCCAACTTCATAGTAAATTGCATGAAAACCCAATTCCGAAAAGCAAACCAAGAATCAGGGAGACGTTTAAGAAAGAGAAATAGAATAGGAATGACACAGAACCGTCACTGATTTCTAGAAGAAATATAAATTGGTTTACATCCATCATTCACCATGAATTCACCCACAGATACAGTACATGGAGGCTCAGTGAGCTGATGCAAGGATCAGTCTAGTGCTGAAAATGATATCCAATTTAGTAATAGTCTGTAAATGCATATCAACAAAAGTCAGGGCATTGAATCAGCTCTACTTTGATCAATGAGGACCCGGCATGGGGGGACCGCCATGAGGGAGGGGGAAGAACAATGGAGGACCCGGCGTGGCGTGACCACCGTGAAGAACAATGGGCATTGGGGACCTGGCGTGGGGGACGGCAATGAGGGAGTGGAGGAAGAACAAAGGGGGAATTGGCAAGGGGGGTGGGGGAATCGGTAACTTTTTAAGCGGCCTTTATGGGCTTACTTTGCTTGGCAAGGTATGCAAGCAAAGAATTATACTCTGACAATAAGGTATTATATTCTATTCTATATAAAAATGTGATAGATTGTAGTCATATATATATTTTTTTTAATTGCATCTTGAGGACCAGAATTTGATTATATTATGGTATAGTGCATGATAAGTGTCACTGTTGAGGAATGGTAGTGCTAGAAAATGTATATTCTCCCATTTTATATCCAGTAAAGCAATCAAACACTTTGGTTAAGAGCGAGAATCAGAAGAAATTACTAACGCCTTGAGATTTTAAAATATTTGATTTCCATCAAGATTTTTCCTAGTAAAACACACAGAATACAGGTCAGCCAACATTTCTGGAAGACGTGGATAGGCAACGTTTTGGGCTGCGACCCTTCATCACACCGAAAAAGGGTCGTGACGCAAAACATCGCCTATCCCTCACCTCCATAGATGTTGCCTAACTGGCTACGTTACTTCAGTACTTTGTATTAATCCAAGATTCGAGCATCTGCAGTTCCTTGTGTATTCATGTTTTTTCTCTGTTTTGCCAATAGCCAATACACACAAAATGAAAAAAATAAAACATTTATCATCAAAAATATTTAGCTGACATCAATTAATTTGATCGAAATTCACGTAAATTTACTCAATTTACATAAAACAAATACCCTGTTTTGTAAATAGCTCTCCACAGTCCAGTTTCAGTCAATAAAATACTGAATCAAGCACTTGAGCAACTAAACTTTATTTTGGATAACACAACACAAATTCCCCTATTCAATACCTAACCACAGTGGGTTTGATCCTTGTATCTGCTTGTCCAAGCCTTTCTAGCCTCCTTCAAGCAGACACTCCAAAAGGTCACAGTCCCAAGCGTTCTACCAGAAGATCAACATCGGACCTCATGGGAGCTACCTTTCATAGGTCCCCGAACCTTGAAGGGCTGAACCACATGGGGATGGTCTCAATACTGTCCAATAACACATAACGATTAACACAGTACATGATAGACAGTTCCGAAACCCAATAACACAGTAACTAATACAATGTATCTGACGAAGCTTCTAGATGGAAGTTTAGTGCTTTGGGATTCAGACAACCCAGAAAAAGCTCAACATCTTAACCAATTAACAACTATCCAAATAAGGCATTGCAGCATTATTTACACTATGTATATTTGGTTTGCATTGACCCAATCAGTTCCATGCAATTTACACCTTATTGTAAGAATCTGCAGATGTCCCATTCTTTCCCTGCAGCTCTTATCTAGGCTACAGACAAACTGGCACCATTCAGCAGCTTGACCCAGTTCTGCAAAAGGCACATTTAACGGCCAAAATGGCCTAGCAGCACACAAGCCTTTGCTCAATTTTAATATCCCGGCTGCTCCAATTTAGCCAGGATTAACAAGATGTTGCCTGACTGGCTACGTTACTACAGCACTTTGTATTTTATCCAAGATTCCAGAATCTGCATCCAAGGTCTGAAGAAGGGTTTCGGCCAGAAACGTTGCCTATTTCCTTCGCTCCATAGATGCTGCTGCACCCGCTGAGTTTCTCCAGCATTTTTGTCTACCTTTGATTTTCCAGCATCTGCAGTTCCTTCTTAATTAACTTGATCTACATTTACCTAAATTTGCTCAATTTACATAAAACAAATACCTTGTTTTGCATCCTGCTGGTTTAACATGGCAAATGAACATCACTAGTGGAATTGGAATGCAGTTTGCTTGGTTTGCTTGTGCGCATTGTGAAGGGCATGACATAAACAGGGTTAATTTCAACCTTGGGGCGCAAGAGACTGCAGATGCTTTAGCGCAATGGGCTAAGTGTTCGGCTGGCGACCGGAAGGTGGCCGGTTTGAATCCCGCTTGGAGTGCATACTGTCGTTGTGTCCTTGGGCAAGACACTTCACCCACCTTTGCCTGTGTGTGAATGTGTGTGAGTGATTGGTGGTGGTCGGAGGGGCCGTAGGCGCAGAATGGCAGCCACGCTTCCGTCAGTCTGCCCCAGGGCAGCTGTGGCTACAGAAGTAGCTTACCACCACCGAGTGTGACTGAGGAGTGAATGAATAATGCGATGTAAAGCGCCTTGAGTATTAGAAAGGCGCTATATAAATCCCATCCATTATTATTATTAGTGTTGAGCAAAAAGCAAAGTGTTGGGGAAGTCAGTAGGTCATGCAACATCTGTGGTGCAAAAAGGATGATGATATGTCAGGTGGGACCCTTCATCAGGCCGGTGATGGAAATGTTGGAGAATGATATGTTGGGCAGAGAGGCTGATGGGATGAGGTCCAGGGGAAATCTATCCCTGCTCTGTCTGTGATGAGCATGGTGGCAAGAGCAGAACTAGGGGAAATAAGGGAGAGGATACAGGTGACGGCTCTATCCATAGTGCAGAGGTGAAACCACTTTTACTGAAGAGGACTACCTCTGTGCTTTTCTCTCACAGAGGTTACCTAATCTGCTAAGTTCCTCCAACACTTTGCTTTTTGTTTAACATTAAACTTGTTGAATGAAAAAAGATGTATAAGATAATATAATATGCATTGTGTAACTTTTCAGCTGACATTGGAAATTGTCCCTCCTGTCTTCAAGTCTGACTCATAGAATCAGACAATAGAACTGTATGGAAGATGTTCATCTAATTTCTATTTGAAGACTCCATTTGAATCTGTTTATCTCAGACACCATGTTTCAAATCTTGAGCACTTTAAATATGTTCCTCCCTGGTTATTTGAAACTTTATGCTTGAGTTTTCTTACTGCCAAATATTCCCACCGCTTCATGACGGCATAATGGATTTATATATAGAGTATAGGAGCAGTGAAGCTATGTGGTACATTCAGAAAGCCCAAGTTATAATAATATAAGAGATGGAATAGGAAGAGGGCACTTCACTGACTAGCCTGCCATTCAGTAAGATCATAGCTAATCTTTAAGTATTCATTTCCAATATCTGACACTACACTTAAAAGGATATGAACGTCTGGGAGAAGGTGCAGAGAAGATTTCCACAAAAGGTTCCAGGGATGGGACGTTTCAGCTGCAAGGTTATACAGAGGCTGTTGGCGGGAATTTTTAAAGAGGGTACCCCATTTAGAGAGTAGAATCAATTCTCCCTACAGGGACGTTAACATTTATGGTATCTATTTATTAGATAGAAAGGAGAGAGATTTTTAAAACAACAAGAGACGTAAGGATAAAGTTAACTCTTGGGAAATACAAGGATGGAAGTTTGCAGATTCATTTATTAATGATTTATTTCAACTCCACAAGTAACCACTATCATTAAGATATAAAAATGTTGTGGTTACGATAGCTTATTAAAGCAGTTTGAGTCTCCTCATACTTTCCCGATGTAGATCGATAAGGCCTTTAATAAACTGACTTGTTCGATAGATTCACCACTGATATACCAGCTGTTTTACTATGTGTCTGTGCATATCTGAATAAATTCAGATATAGGGTAAGGGTATAGCACAAGATTCCCCCTACAGAGTCTGAGCAGAGATGAAAGCCCTTGTCCCACTTAGGAAACCTGAACGGAAACTTCTGGAGACGTTGCGCCCCACCCAAGGTTTCCGAGCGGTTCCCGGAGGTTCCCAGAGGTTATTGTCAGTCTCCCTACCTGCTTCCACTACCTCCGGCAACCACCTGCAACCTCCGGGAACCGCACGGAAACGTTGGGTGGGGCGCAAAGTCTCCAGAGGTTTCCGTTCAGGTTTCCTAAGTGGGACAGGGGCATAACTGAAGTTTTCTCAATCATGTTTGGATTTGCTAGAACATCCAAGGAAATATTGTTTTCCATCAGACCAGGTGACATAGATTTAAAGTTTGAGGCGAAAGATCCAACGTGAGAAACAAGGGTAAGAAAAGTAAAATTATCCAGAGATTTATTATGACCAGTAATAGTAAGATTAAACGAGAACTTACCAGTTTGAAGTTTGATCTGTATTTTATGAGGAGTTACGATGAGGGATTACGTGAAGAACCCGCTCAGTGCGCAGGCGCGGCATACTTCCAAGCAGCGGTGTGGAATCACAGATAGACACAGTTATTTTGAAGTAAACATAGTAAAGATAAGGAGACATCAATTTATTAGTTTGATCCATATAATGAGGGTGGGAGCGGAGGGCACGTAATCCCTCATCGTAACTCCTCATAAAATACAGATCAAACTTCAAACTGGTAAGTTCTCGTTTAATCTTACTATTTTACTTCGGAGTCACGTGAGTGACTACGTGAAGATTTCAAAGCTCTGTGATTTCAAACCGTGTAACAGTTTCATTTCACTCACTGCCGAAGTTCTTGAGGGAGGAAGTGTTATCGTAATGAACCAATGAGTCTATTTGTAGAAAAACACAATGGTATTTTTTAAACAATAACAACAAAGAATTAAGTTGCTCCCCTGGGCTTAAATTAAATATTTGCAGTTCGTAAATCTTTACTGCAAATAAACCAGGTTTTGCCAACGGCTTATTATAACATTTCTGAACGGTCTTTTCCCTTCCCACCATCCTGCTGTAGCCAGGATGTGGTCTATAGGCATGTCCATTCTTTAGCCGTCGACATGGATGCTGCCCTGGTGGAATAAAATTTGTACATGTTAGTGTTTATCCCAGCAGTTTCTAGCACCTGCTTGAGCCATCTCGCAATGGTTTGGCTCGTACCCCACCATAAGGTTTTTGTGACTGACCCACAAGGCTTTTCATCTCCCTCGAATATTCTGGTTGTGTCTATATAGGATAGCAGGTGGGTCATGGCACATAACCGTGGTTCTGGTGGGTAAGCCACGACTGGATTATGTGTTCCTGGTCTGCTCTGTTTGACCAGTCGCTGGATAACGACAGATCTGGTCTGGAGCTGTGATCATGTTGTCCAGTCGCAATAGGTGTAGTGACTGGACCCTCTGAGCGGATACAAGTGCCATCAACATGAGCGTCTTTAGTGTAGCTTGCTCGAGGCCGGGGGATCTGGCTGGTGGCCATTCCCTGAGATATGTCAGGACCACACTGATATCCCAAATATGGGTATACCTGGGCTTAGGGCTTGATATTGTAAATGCCCTTCATCAGTTTTACCACCAGTGGATGGGATCCCATCGCCTGTTGTCCTGCCGCTGGTTTGAGATAAGCAGAAAGAGCACTCTGCGCTGTGTTGATGGCACTGTAGCTGATCCCTACATCGTGGTGTAGATGGCCAGGAACTCCAGTATGTTGGTGGCTGTAGCTGTTGCGTATGTTGTCCATGTTTCCTGGCAGTACTTCTCCCTTTTTTGATGCTGGTTAAGTACTGCCTCTTGGTGGATGTTCGAAGGGATGCCGACATGGTGGTGATGGTTTGTTTGGACAATCCCAGTTCCAGGTAAGGTCTGTTCAAACTTGCAACCCAGGCGTTTAATTTTCTCATGGCATGGGTGTTTAGCTTACCTGGTAGGTAAGTAGCTGATAGCCAAATATGTCTTTCGACATACCATTGCCAAATCATGTTGACCAATTTGTCGCATGATAATGATTTTATGCCACCCATATGGTTAATATAAGCCATCACCGTAGTATTTATCAATTTGTAACCGAAAATGCAAGTGCTGCATATTAGATAAATATGCTTTTAAACCATAAAAGGCGCCCAACATCTCTAGATAGTTAATGCCCAGTGTAAGTAGTAATGATGACTCTAGTTTAGTCCATCTACCACTTGTGCTGGATATGGAGTTAGTCGCTCCCCAGCCTTGAGCACTGGCATCTGTTTGAATAACTAAAGTAGGGTTAGTGATAAAGATAGGGCTGAAACTATGCCAAACGTTTTCTGCCCACCACTGTAGCTCTGATATTGCTTCAGTGTGTAAGTTCATGACACGATCATAGTGACCTGTATGTCGTTTTATTGCCCGTACCTTTGCTCTCTGTAAATTTTTTGATAGTGCAAAGGTCCGAATTGTGTAGCCGGAAATGCTGCTACCATTTCCCCAATTACTCTTGCTACTTGTCGAATAGTTGGTCGCTCGTTGACCATTAATTTGTTGCATGATTGTGTTAATTCAACCATTTTTGCCTTTGGCAAGGTAACAGTCATATGGACTGAGTTAATTGTGAAGCCCAGGTAGTCCATGATAGTGGATGGCTTCAACTTAGATTTAACTGGATGTAGGACGAACCCCAGAGTTTCGAGGAGCTGTTTTGTAGCTGATACTGCTGCCACAGCCAATTCCATCGTTTTCCCTACTATGAGAATATCCTCCAGATATGCCATGACAATATGTTTTTGTTTTCTTAGTATTGCTATGGCTGGGTTCAATATTTTGGTGAATAATCTTGGGCTGAAGTTCGCCCATAGGGCAATGCTTTGTACCATCCAGATAAATTTTAGGTATCTGCGATGATCCTTGTATATGGGTACTAGATAGTAAGCATCTTTAAGATAAATGCTTGCCATGAAGTGTCCTTTGGAATTCAGTTGTTTGGCAGTAACATATGTCTCCATTTTGAAATGTATATACTTAACAAATTTGTTTAGTGATGTTAAGTCAATGATGATGCGACAGACACCATCTTTTTTGGTTTTAGTGAATATATTCGATACAAATTCCAAAGGTTCATGTTTGGTCTTTTCGATGACCCCCTTTGTGATAAGTCTCACCAGTTCAGCTTGTCCCTCACGTTTCTTTTTGACGGAGGGAGAAATACCCTTTGGGGCCATTGTTGAACTGGCGGCGTTTTTTCTGACATGAATTGTATTTTATATCCTGTAATGTTGTTGAGTATATACTTGTCACTCGTGACCATACCCCATGCTTCTTTAAACAAGTGTAATCTCCCCCCTGTTAATAAAGCACCCTTATTCTCTATATGCTGGTAGGGACCAGACCCACCTACCTCCATGGTTATTGGCGATTCTGTTTCTTCATTTTCCTGAAGATTTTGTTCTGACGTGCTGGCGACGTTGGGGGGAGGCGCATTTTCCAGAGGGTCCACTGCGGGCCCTGATCTGAAAGATCTTTGGGGATAATGTGCGGACCCCAAGCGTTCACCAGTCCCATATTGCGGACGTCGACTGGTGGATGCCGTGGGGTGCTGCCGCTTGGGTATCGGAGGTCTTGGTTTGCTCGTCCCGGGGCCTGCCCTCATTAGGCCGAAGGTTTTTGATGCTTCCTGCATCTCCTTCAGTTTTTTATTGAAATCTTTCCCAAATTGCAGCGCGTCCGTCTCCGCAGCTGGGGCTTTACACAAGCCAGCAAATTTGGGATTGAGGGCAGGTCTTATGTTTCCATCCGGAGATTGTTGATCTCAAATTGTGTGGTACACATTAATGCCAGCACATCCTGCTGGCAGGTATCCATCTCCGTGGTCTCCATGGAACGAGCAAAGGCTGTGATGGCTGACGTCAGGAGCCTTAGGATCCGCTGTAGCTTGAGTTCTTGGGTCTGGATGTGTGACCCACATGCCCCCAGATTTGGCTGTTGACACTTTTTACTTTGAGGGCCTCACCGTTTTCTGGTGCTGTGTTGTTTCAGCACCTCAGCGAGCACCTTTTCCAGTAATGGTTGATGCTGGCCGCCATTCTTGGTTCCAGCGGTGCTCCAGCCCGTGGGGTTGCTACAAGCGGTCCATCACACCCAACAGCTCTTCATGTTCCTGCACCCCTGGCATACTCCCGAATTCGTCCGCCTGCCCCTGTTCCAGACCAGCCCAGCCCTGGTCACCAATGCTAGCCTCCAGTAATGAGGGAGCAGAGGGCAGTGCATGAAGCACTGTGGAGGGGGTGCCTGACCTCCCTCCGCGAGAGCGCTCTTTCTGCGCATCTCGCTGGAGCTGCTCCAATTGCTGTTGGATGCAGCTCAGGCGGCTGTCTCTCCTCCATTTAGGTGGAGACATGTCCCCGTCCGACGAATCGGACGCCACCGGCCGGATGCCTGTTCGGATGGCTAGACATCCAGCCCGCAGTTCAGGCACTAGCGCGACTGGGCTCGGCGCGGTGATGGGGATAGCGGTGCGACCGGTAATTGTTCCTACCGCCTGTTGCTGCCCCCCCCTGCAATGGAACGCTCCTCCGCTGGAGTCGAGCGGGGGACAGGTTCTTCAGGAGCTTTTGTGCCTTGTAGTAGCGAGAGCGCCCCTCAAGCAGCGCGTCTCGCAGGCACCTGCTCCGTGAGCCGCTCCAGCGGCTCAGGCGGCTCTCTCTCCCCCCGTGCGGATGGAGAGACGTCCCATCCGACATCGGGAAACACCTGCCGGATGCCTCTCGAGTGGCTATGCGTCCAGCCCGCTGCTTCAGGTACTAGCGGGCTGGCCTCGGCACGGTGTCGGGGAATTACGGAACACCGGGTAACGCTCCTACCGCCTGTTGCTGCCCCCCTCCCCAACGGGAAAACGGGGGACAGTTTTGTTCCAGAGCCTTTTTCTCTGCCTGTAAAAAACACAAGCAGAAAAAGGCTCACCTGTAAAAGAAAACCCGACCTCAGGGTACTCACCTGACGGTCCGGTTCATCCTGTAACGGGAAAGCCTAACTCCCGTGGCAGCCGCTGTTGCACTGCTGGTGTAATGCCGCGCCTGCGCACTGAGCGGGTTCTTCACGTAGTCACTCATGTGACCCCGAAGTAAAATTGACACTATAGTTAGCTTTTTTCATTTTGTCATGTGTACCGAGGTACGGTGAAAAGCATTTTGTTGAATGCTATCCAGTCAGCAAAAAGACTATACATGATTACAATCAAATGGTCCCTACTGTACAGATACAGGATAAAGGGTATTTCATTCAGTGCAAGACAAAATTCAATAAAGTTTGAATAATGATAGAATAATGACAGGCTTCCAATGAGTTAGATGGAAGATCAGGACTGCTCTCTAGGTGGTGAGAGGTCGGTTCAGTTCCCTGATGACATCTGGGATGAAATTGCTCACTTCTGTACCTCTTTCCTGATGGGAGAGGGAAGAAGAGGGAGTGTCCGGGGTGAGACTGGTCCTTGATTATGCTGGTGACCTTGCCAAGGCAGTGTGAAGTGTAGATGGTGTAATTGGAAGAGATGTGTACTTAAAACCAATTCCATACCTTCAATGATACCTTCATGGAGAATAATTTGTTAGCTGGTTTGACTACCTTCATTCTGGGATATCCTCCATCAGATCTAGAAAAATACAACTGAACATCTGTTAGATGTGAGGACCAGCAGAAATCTACACTATTACAATCCAGAGCTTCATATCAAAGCATATCTTTCACTCTAACATTACGATCAAGTCAGGGGTCAACTCTTGGTCAATGAGGAATGTAGAAAGGCACAGCAAGACCAGTGCCAAAGTGAGGTGACGACCTGATGAACATGCGACGAGACAGCAAAAACATCTGTGTAGAATAATTTTTTTAATCTCCAGATACTTAATTATGGTTGGAATTAAAGAAGGTAACGATGGGGTGTACATATGTGGCAATTGTCATATCTTGTTGACCAGCTGCAGAGCAAAACAATTTTCAGACATGTTATCTCCTAGCATGTGTTTATTGGTTGGGAAGGTGTAATGTTGGTGAACCACACACAACAGCAATAGTTGGGTAGACCACCCGCGCCCCCTGCCGCTAGTAGCGCAGAAACGTTGCAGACAATGGGGGCTTATGGTTGGTTCGGGGAGCGGGGAAAGATGAGATGTCAAGATCCCCTTATATTATGTTTGACATATCAACCATCATTGTTGAATAAGATTAACATAAACAAAAAGTATATTATGACCAATGAAATAATTAATACCCATGTAATAGATAGTAATAACAGGAAAACATATAGCCAAGGACGAAATATATTTTCGTATAATTGTATTTAACAAAAGAAAAGTTGTTTACTGCACTGTATAACTGTCGGCTAATTCTGCTGAAAAGACAGAGAACGAGTGAGCAGTTGACAGCCACCATCTCTCCATGATATCATGCAATAAAACCTCTTGAAGCGAAACTCAAAGTCCCCGTATTTCCTTTAATTTCTTTCTAAGTCAATTTCCTTGACAATCTGCAGTAGACCAAGTTATTTTACAGTCAATAGAGCAGATCAAAGTTTTGCAGTCTTACCACATCCAGTCACTGAATGGTTGAGGAGAATGAGCAAGCAAATTGAAGGAGGAGGCTCCAAGAACATCCCATCCATAGTGATGGAGAGGCCTAAGTAACTGTGAAAGACGAGGCTGAAGCATTTACTGCCATGTTCATCAAGAGATTCCAAGTAGTGTACATGTGACTCTAGGAGGGGTCGGGTTTTCGCGAGGTTTCGTTCCAGGACAACTGTTGTGGTCGGTTGTGTTTTGTGACCAGTGTTATCGGTGAATGAGGATTGTGAATAAATTATTTTCCAACCTACCGTTGTCATAATTCATCCGATAAATTGGTGACCCCGTCGAGTCTAACCGTAGTTAGATCTAAGATCATGCAGGACAATTATTTTCCCGCTCAACAGGACTCTGTCAGCCTTCGACTGCCTCATTTTTGGCCTGATCAGCCACAGGTTTGGTTTGAACACGTAGAGGCGCAATTCCACCTGCTCCGCATCGTCGCGGACGAGACGTGTTATTTCCACGTGATGGGGGCCCTGCCGCAGGAGTCGGCCTCATATTTGCGGCCTCAAATGGGGGACCCGCCAGCGACGGCCAAGTATGACGGCCTCAAGGCCCGGTTGCTGCATACCTTTCGGGGTCAGCCGTAGAGCAGATGCCCGACAATTGAATTGAATTGAATTGAATTGAATTGAATACCTTTATTGTCATTCAGACCTTACGGTCTGAACGAAATTTCGTGCCTGCAGTCATACATACAATCATACAATAATAAACAACAATAAACACAAATTAACATCCACCACAGTGTATCCTCCAAGCACCTCCTCACTGTGGTGGAGGCAAAAATCTTAGGGTTACTGTCTCTTTCCTCCTCTTCACCCTCTGCGCTGAGGCGATTCCCCACCGGGCGATGGCACAAACAGTCCCGCGGCTCACCGAACCCCGCAAACGGGCCGGTTCAAACACCGCGGCCCGGGGTGGTCGAAGCTGCCGCCCTCCAGTCCAGCGGACGCAGCCGCTGGCCCGCGGCTGAACCCAGGACTCAGGTCGTACACATACACTTAATACTCGCTGGAGTTGATTTCAGCAACCCCCAGCAGCTCGCCGAGAGGGCCAACAAACTATGAACCACGAGGCGACAGGAGGTCTTTGCATCACCCGTCCGGTTGCGTCAGCTTGATTACCACCGAAACGGCCAGCGGCTTATGGATCAGGTCGGCCGGGGTTTGCCTTTCGTTTTCATTTATTTAGACGATATCCTGGTTGCCAGCAGTTCGCAGGCAGAACACGTTAGTCACCATCGCCTTTTGTTCGAGCGATTACCCGAGCACGGGTTGATGATTAATCCTGCAAAGTGCCACTTTGGCTTGCGCTCCATCTCCTTCTTAGGGCATCGGGTTACCCCTCATGGCGCCGAGCCACTGCCTGAGAAGTTCAACGCCATTCGCCAGTTCCCTAGGCCGCTCACTGTCAAGGGTCTGCAGGAGTTTATCGGAATGGTAAATATTTACCATCGGTTCGTGCCATCAGCCGCCGCTATCATGCGCCCCCTATTCCAGTGCCTCGCGGGTAAACCGCGGGACCTGGTATAGTCGGATGAGGCCGACACGGCATTCGAAGATGCTAAAGCTGCGCTGGTTAATGCCACCATGCTGGTGCACCCGAGGACGTCCGCTCCCACTGCACTCACGGTCGACACTTCGGATGTCGCTGTGGGAGCAGTTCTGGAGCAGCAGGTCGGTGACCACTGGCAGCCGCTGGCGTTTTTCAGCCGGCAGCTTCGGCCTCTGGAGTGTAAGTACAGCGCATTTGACAGGGAACTCCTCACGCTCTACCTAGCGATCAGGAATTTCCGTTACTTCCTCAAGGGCTGAGCTTTCACTGCTTTCACGGACCACAAACCGCTCACTTTTGTATTGGGCAAAATCGCCCACCCGTGGTCCGCCAGGCAGCAGCGGCACCTCGCATACATTTCCGAGTTCACGACTGACATTCGCATGTAGCGGGGAAGCTTAATGTCGTGGCCGCACGTTGGCTTGTCCGGCCATCCCGTCGGTTTCAGCTCTAGACATGGGAGTTGACTACACTGAGCTGGAAGAGGCCCAACAGGCCTTGAGCTAGCCGAGGTGCCTTGCGGCGTGGCTGGGGTCAAGGTCCTCTGTGATATCTCCACGGGTAGAGCCCGCCCGGTTATTCCAGTCAGTTGGAGACGGCGAGTTTTTGACACAGTCCACAGTTTGGCCCACCTGTCCATTCGTGCCACGTCCGCTCTGGTAGCATCCAAATTCATTTGTCACGTGCTATGAAAGCAGGTGGCCGCTTGGGCCCGTGCTTGCATACCATGCCAGACCACCAATTTTCAGTAGCAATGTTACAAAATTTTGAGATTTTAAAAATCAAGTCTGTAATTTATCCCATCAGATAAAGCATAAAAATAAGTTTAATTTGACACCTAATTCACTTTCATATCTCAAGTATTTAAAAAGTTATGGCCATTGTCATACTCGGAAATGAGCATCTTGTTCCCTATTGATTTTCTATGGACATAACAAAAAAGTTGTGATCGTGAACAGTCAAAAGCCCATAACTTTCTTAAAAATTAAGAGAACTGAATGAAATTTTCAGTTATCATAGATTGAAGCATTCTGAAACAAATATAAAATAATCTTACTTGGATGACCTGAAATTAAAGCATATAATTAGTTAGTTACCTAATTGTAGCTAATTTCAGACTTCAATTACTAGATCTAAACATCTATCCATTTCTTAATAAATGATTAACATTTTTAAATAGCCTAAATGTCCAAATAATATTCACAAATAATTCACAATAAAACATGATTTTAAAATCTCATTTACATTAATTTATAGGCCAAATGGAAGGAATTCAGTGTTCAATTGCTGTAAATAAATGCCCATTTTAAATCAGCTTTCCAGTGGGTCCCTGTGGAACGCGCTGGTTTAGAACGTTCACATTGCGGTAGATTTGTGCCCCAAATGCCGAGAAAAATACTGCGCGATATAATGGGCCCAAAATGAGCTACTCGCAATATTAAACTTTGTATAAAGGGATCTTTAGAAGCCCTTTTTAATGTTAAAATATACAACCTACCTTCTGTGGTTTGCTTTATGAGACCCTGCGGTTGCTGGCGGTCACGGGTTTAGAGATTGATTTTTAAACTACTATAACTATTATACGAGGCCTTTAAACCTAATAATAGCTTTTGCGACGGGGTCTTCCAGCGATTTTTCGTTAATAATTAACTAGGCTGAACATCTTCGATTTGAACAGCCTAGAGAAAATCGCGTTTTAAACCCGCCCCCTCTAAACGGCGCCAAAATCGCGCACACCCGCAGCGGCAGATTTTCAAAGACGCTTCAGGTAGGCTTTGCAACATACCTATTTTCAGTGACATGTACGGCCACCCGTGCAGGATTTCGCTGTGCCTGATGGCAGGTTCCTACATATTCATGTAGACCTTGTCGGTCCCTTACAATTTTTGCGTGGTGCCACGCACCTGCTTACTATAGTGGGCAGGTTCACTATGTGGCCCGAGGCTATCCCGTTATCAGATACCTCCGTGGAGGCTTGCGCCTGGGCTATCGTGTCAAACTGGATCGCTCATTTCGGGGTGCCATCTGACGTCACCACAGACCGTGGGGCACAGTTTACCTTGGTCCGGCTAAACACAGCTATACGGCGCCCGCATACACCAGACGACCGCTTATCACCCGGAGGCAAATGGGTTAGTTGAGCTAGTTCCATAGACTAGTTCCATAGACACCTTAAGTCGGTGTTGAAGGCCCAGCTTACCAGCCCCGATTGGATTGCCCAGTTGCCCTAGGTCCTCCTGGGCATCAGAACAACGCCCAAGGTGGACCTGGACGCCTCCTTGGCCAAGCTCATCTATGGCTCGACCTTACGAGTACCGGGGGATTTCCTGCCCACCACCCGTGGTCTGGAGGTTCTGGTTTTGGCGGTGCTAGCCGAGCTGCATGAGCGGGTGCGCGCGTTAGACCCCGTCCCCACCTCCAGGCACGGGCTGGCCTCGTTGCATGTTCCAGTTTCAATACAGAATTGTGCTTATGTTTTCCTTCGCAGGGACGCTCACCGCTCGCCGCTACAGCAGGTTTATGAGGGGCCATATAGGATGCTGAGGACTGGAGTCGCCACGTTCACGTTGGATGTGGACGGCCGGGAGGAGTTTGTCTCCATTGGCCGCCATAAGCCCGCGCACGTGGACGAGGTTGTGGCTGCACCAAGGCTTAGAGGTTGTCTGCCGGCCGTTCTGCTGTCCCCTGACCCTGTTGTTCCCGTCCTTGTTTCGCCTATCACCATTGTTACGCCAACCCCTTGTTCGCATTCTTCGCTTCCCTCCGGTTCTGTTCTTCCGGTCCCGTTGTCACGCCCGTCCCGCGTTTGAGGACTACGTGTTCAGGCCGTACCGTTCAGCTCCTGGTGCATTTCCGTACCTCAGTTTCTGGGGGGGGGCATGTAGCGGCATCTACTGGTGCTCATCAGTATCGAACCCTGCGGTCGGAAGCCGCGCGCACGTGACTCTGGGAGGGGTCGGGTTTTTGCATGGTTTCTGGGCTCTGCCCACCAGTCGTTCCAGGACCACTGTTGTGGCCGGTTGTGTTTTGTGACCAATGTTATCGGTGAATGAAGATTGTGAATAAATTATTTTCCAACCTACCGATTGTCATAATTCATCCGCTACAATTCCAGCATTTACCGTGTCTCCAACCAGGCACTCAAGACTCAAGAGAGTCAAGTCAAGAGTGTTTAATTGTAATATGTACCAGGAATGGAACATTGTTGCTGAAATTTGTACTTGCAACAGCAAGGTCTGTAAACACAATAAGCAAAGATAATATATTTAGTTTAGTTTAGAGATAGTGTGAAAACAGGCCTTTTGGCCCACCAACTCCGCGCTAATCAGCACAACACAATCAATACAATAAGGACAATTTACAGAAGTCAATTAACCCTACAAACCTGCACATCTTTGGAGTGTGGGAGGAAATCTGAGCACCTGGAGAAAACCCACACGGTCACTGGGAGAACATACAAACTCCGTACATACAGCACCCGTAGCCGGGATCGAACTCGGATCTCTGGCACTCTAATGCAGCAACTATGCTGCTGCACCACTGTGCCACCCTGTAATGAACAAAAGAATCAATAAATTATCAACCCCAATACTGGTATACTTTTCCAATACAGTTACAACACTGGCTCAATGCACCAAAATTACCATGTATTATCTGTTTGCAATGATGCAGAGCCACTCCAATCCTACTTAGGTATTAGTTTCACTTCCACCATCCTAGGCATTCAAATCCTCCATTACAAGTACACATCGGCTACAGTGTGTACTATCACATACAAAGGCTTTAAAAACAATGATTAATTTCCTAAAAGATCCCTTTGAGGAAGAACTGAACACCAGATTGGGCAGGAGCAACTAGAAGTGGGTTAAAGTCATAAGGGCCATGGAAACAGGCCTTTCATCCCAACTTGCCCACCCTGACCAAGATGTCCCATCTACGCTATTCTCACCTCTCTGCATTTGGTCCATATCACTCTAAATCTTTGCTATCCATGTACCTGTCCAAATGTATTTTAAATGGTGTGATATTACTTGTTTTAATTGCCTCCAAGTGCAGTTCATTCCATATATCCACCATCCCTTCTGTGAATAAATTGCTCCTCAGGTTCCTATTAAATCTTTCCCCCTCTTTCCTTAAACCTATATCCTCTGATTCTTGATTCTCCCACTGTGGTTAAAATACTCAATTTGCACTTTCCAACCTGGGATCAATGAATAATGATTACAGAGCAAATTCTTGTTTCTCCACAATGTGGACCTTGGTAGAACATTGAAAACTAATGACAGCTGTTCACCTCTCCATTTCCACACTTGGCCACTCCATTGCCTTCCTGTCCAATTAGACTTAACATCGATATGCAACCTTGGATGAGATGCTGATTCCTTCAGGTTAAAGTCAATATTGGCTAAGACTCACTTCATTGGCTTCTATTATTTCTGGCATTGTACTCCCAATAAAGTTGGGAAGATTCTCTCTCATTTCAATTAATTCTTGCATGCCCTCGCTCTCCATCCCTCCCCCACCCCAGCCATCCTGCTGGTTTCCCCATTCGTATCCCTTCATTATCACCTCTTCCACAGCCAACCATTGTGGGCACCACCTTTCCATAGACATTGATGCCGGCTTTGATTTATTCTGTACCTTTTCATACCTCTAGTTTCCTTCAGTTATTCCTTTTCTCTAGAGATGCCGCCTGACCCACAGAGTTACTCCAGCATCTCTTGTCTATCTTCAATGCAGGGAAGAAATATTTATGGAATTTTCAATGCATTCAGCATAAATTGATTTCAATGATTAATAGTCAATTGTTCTTTATTTTCACATATACTGAGGTACAGTGACATTTATTTTTTGCATAGTTAATTAAATTATGATTTTACATAAACAGGGGATAGCCACAGATTGTTCTCTGTGATTCTTTGCGTTATATTCAAACTGATAATCTCAACACCTGACCTTGTCCACAGCACAGCAACCTCACAAAAACTGACCGCACTCTCTGGGTGAACTAATCATCAGCAGCAGTTTCCGCAACTTGCAGGCCACCAAGGAGAACACACAGATATGGGCGGCACTGCGGCGCAGCGGTAGAGTTACTGCCTTACAGCGGCAGAGACCCGGGTTTGATCCGGACTATGGGCGCTGTCTATGGATTTTGTACATTCTCTCCCTGACTACATAGGTTTTCCCTGAGTGCTCCAGTTTTCTCCCACATTCCAAAGAGGTACAAGTTTGTAGGTTAATTGGCTTCAGTAAAGTTTGTAAATTGTCCCTAGTGTGCAGCATAGTTCCAGTGAATGGGGTGATCGCTGGTCGTTGTGGACTTGATTGGCCAAAGAGCCTGTTTCCATGCCATATCTCCAAACTAAACTAAACTGAACCTGAATCTTTTGGAAGCAAAGGTGCTAATCAGTACATAGACAAAGATTATTTTGTTTTTAATTTCCTAACTAATTTACTATTGTAACTAGAACAGATTTATGTGAATTTTATAAAATTCAGGTTAATATGATGGTTAATTTATCATCAAACATAGAACAGTACAGCACGGGAACAGTCCCTTCGGCCTGCCATGATGATGCTGATCACAACATCAATCTAGTCTAGGACAAAATATGCTTACTCGCACCAGTTTTTTCAATTGTGTCATCAAATGTTCACCATGATTACGGATTACTCATTTTAACATTTATTTAAAGAATAGGTTTTAAAATGCTGAAATAAAGAACTGCAGATGCTGATTAAAGGACACAAAAGGGCTCAAAGTGCTGGAGTAACACTGGACCAGACAGTATCTGTGAAGAACATGTATCAGTAGTGTTTCGGGTCGAGACCTGTCTTCAGACTGATTGAAGTACGTCTCATTGTATAGCTTTTAAATTTGGAGATATCTAAATAGGTTTAATCTCATGAAAATAGAAACACTGTCCCAAACAAGTTTGACTTCAAGTGGTGTTTGAATTCAGATAGTTTATGTTTGAATTACCAGCTAGACTCAAAATGATTTGGTTTGACTCTCATAGTCTTGTAAGTAAATCATAAAAATTTGATGCACATGTGATACTTGTACAGCTTAACGACATTTGATGCAACAGTTACTTTGACATTCTTTTCTCATGTAGATTTCCTTATTTACATTTTATGCTATAATGCAATTCTACATCACTGCCAAGCTTGAATAAATTATTTTTTTAACTTTTTTCTGATATAAATCAATAAAAACGTAGACACTTCTCATTTGTTGCAATTTGGAAACATTTGCTTTTAGATTAATAATTTTAAAACAATCCCAACAATTATACCGAATGAGAGAGCATGTACTCAAAGCTGAACAATACCGATATGTGATAAACGTCAAGACCATGAACATCTGAAAGGTGGGTGAACAGAGGTAGAAATCATGCACAAAATTCATGCTGAATATTATAAGCTGGTCAAGCTAACATTTTCTACGCATCTGGTGCAAAATGATTGGTATTGAGAGGTGAACTTCGATGAGAAATCTTTACTGTTGATGTTTAACAGATTATTTTAACAATTCACTTCTAACATCTGCCTATTGGCCTTAGAGTAAGCCACGATATGTTTTAGCACAAAATCAATAAGATGTAAGGAAACTTGGCAAATAACATCCATTTCCCTAGAGTGAACTTCATGATGAAATGGAAAGAACTGAGAAGACTGGACTCGCTAAATGTTCAATTAAGGAAAAAGAATGTTAACTCTTCAAAGAATTAGTACTTGTTGGAGTTTAGAAGAATGAGGGGGTCCTCATTGAAACTTACCAAATAGTGAAAGGCCTGGATAGAGTGGATGTGGAAAGGATATTTCCACCAGAGGAAGAGTCTAGGACCAGAGTCCATAGCTTCAGAATAAAAAGACTTCCTTTTAGAAAGGAGACAAAGATGAATTTCTTTATTCAGAAGGTGGTGTATCAAATAGTGGAATTCATTGCCCCAGACAGCTCTGTAGGCCAAGTCAATTATATTTTTAAGGAGGAGATTGGCAGATTTTTGATTAGTAAAGGTGTCAGGGGTTATGGGGAGTAGGTATGAGAATGGGGTTGAGAGGAAAATATAGTTCAGCCATGAATGGCCTAATTCTGCTCCTACAACTTATGAACTATGAACGTATGAAGGCAAATGCTCACCAGATGGAGTTAAGGCAAATAAAAGTAGCCTCACAACGAAAGGACCTACTTTTAGAAAGGAGATGAGAAGGAATTTCTTTTTCAGAGGGTGGTGAATCCGTGGAATTCATTGTGGAGTCCACCCTTCATAGTTCTTCCCATTTCAACATGAAGATCACTCCAAGAGAAATGGATATTATTCGCCAGGTTTCTTTACATTTATTAATTTTTGGCTGAAACACATTGTTGGTTAAACTAAGGCCAAAATGCAGATGTTAGAACTGAATTGTTAAAGTAATTGAGCAGTTAACTGGTAGAGTATTGGGCGAGTTGATGGGAATGTGAAGGAATAAGTTGCAGGGGAAAGTCGTTGGGAAAGGATTGCTCTGAAGCCAAAGATTAATTGCATCAAAATTGTCTTTCTATGAAACCTGGTGAATGACGAACCTGAAATAACTAATGAAAGTAAATGCTGAATACCAATGGTCACAACCCCATGAAATAAGTTTTAACAACCTTGAAGAAGCAATGTGCACTGACAGGAGCCTGTCATTCACAAAAGGAAGAGAAAAGAAACGTTGTAATTTGGCAGATGGATACCTGTACTTCAGGCCAAGGAGAAGTTCAAGATCTAGATAGTGTTTTAGTAAACTGCTCACATTGGCAGGCACCAGATACATCAATACAGAAAGATAGCAATCAGCATGTAGATGCAAGAAGTCTCCCAGCTGCTGCTACCGAAGAAATTCACAGGGGAAAGCGCTCACTGAATTCTTGAACGTATTTACAACATAAAGCAACGCAGAGAGCGAGCAGGACAGCAAGAATCACTCCTGAGGACTGAGCAAAATGACTTAACTCTGAAAAACAAACCAAGAAAGGAATTCATTCTGGCAGATGCAACATTTCATCTGTCCTCTCGGAGAACATGGCATCAGTAGTGGGGGAAATGTTGGGATCTATTATTAAGGATGTGGTGAAAGAGCACTGCGAAAATAGTGGATCGGGCAGATATCCATATGGATTTCTGAAAAGGAAATTGCGTTTGATGGATCATTTTATATTTTATTTTTAACTAGCAGAACAGATAATGGTAAACCCGTTATTTGGACTTTCAGAAGGTCTTCGATAAAATACCACAAAAGGGATTATTCCACAAAACACCTGTAAAGGGCAATGCAGCACCAATTATTTGCATAGACATATCAAGTCAATGAAAATCTCGCTTGCAGTATCTTCACAGGCATATAGATGCAGACAACACACAAAATCCTTAATTACACATGAATTGTACAAGACAGTGTAGAGAAAGGCAGTGTAAATATAGATAGAGAAACAAGTTTATTGACTTCATTCAAGTTGACCCTGTCTCCAAAAGTTTCAACTTCTAACTCGACAATAAAATCTTCCTCAAATCCCTCCAAATCTTATTTATTGAATTTATTTTGCTTGTTTGCTTATTATATTATCTGTTGTGTTTCCAAACCTGTTGTGCAAGTAAAAATGTAGGAAATAAATAAGAACTTCAGGTAGTCCCGGCATTCCCTCTCTCTCTATCCCTCCCCCACCCATGTCGCACAAGCTTCTCATTTTCACCCAACAGCTAACAATGGCCTGGTTTGTTTACCATTGTCACTTTTTTGCAAATCATTCATTCATTGGTCTTTATCTCTCTACATCATCAGCTATATCTCTCGTTTCACTTATCCCTAACCAGTCTGAAGAAGGGACTCAACCCGAAGAAGTGTCACCCATTCCTTCTCTCCAGAGATGCTGCCTGCAGGGGCGGAAATCCTGGGGGGGGGGGCAGGTGGGGCAGATTGGGCACGTCCCCCCCCGGTTTGAGAAGTGGGGGACAGACCCCACCAAGTTTTTGTAATCCGGATTTTAAAACCCAGTGAAATCTCCACTTTCCGCGAGACAGTGGGGGTGGGACTGCTGATCGAGGGCGCCGATTGGACGAGAGAGACGTCGGTCAGCAGGCAATGGGGGCGGGACATAATGATTCAGCGCGATCATTGGAGGAGGGAGGAGTGGGGGGGGGGAACTGAGGATAGAGCGCGGTGATTGGAGGAGGGAGACGTGCCAAAACACTCACAGCACAGACCTGCGCCTCATCCGCAGCCAGGATCGATCCCGGCTCTCCTGCGCTGTTCCATCCCCACCTGAGTGCCCCCCCTCCCCCCCATGCTAGTGGGTGGCCAAAGACGTCGGGAGTCAGACGGGAGCTGTGCCCCCCGGCCCACAGCCAGCGCAGAGAAGCAGCGCTAAACCCAACTCAACTCTGCTGTTCTGTCAGGTTAACCTACAGCCCTGCCTAGACTTGCGGGAAATATGGCCCAGGTGTACAGCCAGCGCGAAACAGGCAGAGGTGAGCTGCATTTAGCGCTAGATTGAGCCTCCGAAGCCTCACGAGCGCGCACACTTGTGTGTGTGTGTGTGTGTGTGTGTGTGTGTGTGTGTGTGTGTGTGTGTGTGTGTGTGTGTGTGTGTGTGTGTGTGTGTGTGTGTGTGTGCGCATGCTCGTGCGGCCGCCAAGAAATTGTGTCCCCCCTGTCCCCTCCATATTTTGATAGCGATTTCCATGCCTGGCTGCCTGTCCCAGTTACTCCAGCTTTCTGTGTCTATCTTCGGTTTAAACCAGCATCTGCAATTCCTTCCGACACAGTAAAGGGCCTGTCCCACGAGCATGCGACTCCATGCGGCAAGCGCGACCTAAGGTGGTCACTTGAGCCGTACGGCCTCGCTGGGCCGGTCCCACTTCGATCGCCGGAGCCGTATGGAGTTGTGCGGAGCTGGTCCCGACATCGCGCGGGGCTCCGAAAAACTGACCGTGTTCAAAAATTCAGCGCGGCAACGGCCTGCCGGCTCGCAGCCACCTTGACGGCATATGCACCGCCTCGACAGGCGTCTCAACGCTGTACGCAGCATCTTGATGCCGTACGTCACGCGCAAACTTCCCGCGGACTTCGCTCGAACTTCACGTCACTCACTCGACCTCCACGCAGCCCCCACTTCCAGTTTGGTCGCGCTCGCCACATGCTTGCACATGCTGGTGGGACCGGCCCTGTACGGGGATCACTCGACCTCCGCGCGGCCCCCGCTTCTGGTTTCGTCGCGCTTGCCGCATGCAGGTTGCATACTCGTGGGAAA
Organism: Amblyraja radiata; assembly: GCF_010909765.2. Lineage (NCBI taxonomy): Eukaryota > Metazoa > Chordata > Chondrichthyes > Rajiformes > Rajidae > Amblyraja > Amblyraja radiata. The sequence continues at coordinate 46,328,086 of NC_045966.1, forward strand.
GGCCTTTCATTGCTTCCTGTCCGTATGTATGATAATAAAATACTCTTGACTCTAGACTTTTGATTCGTTTCCATCAACCCAAGGTCTCCATTTTCAGAAACCTCAGCTAAGGTGTAATGTTTTGTACTTTACATGCCCCTCATCATGTTGTACACCTCAACTAGTGCCCCTCTCAGCTATTTCCTCTCCAAGGAATTGAACCCACCCTATCTCACCTCATTGTTGAAACATTCCATGCCAGGTGAAGACAGAAACAAAAATCTGGAGTAACTCAACAGGTCGGGCAGCATCCCCAGAGAAAAGGAATAGGTGGCATTTCGGATTGAGAACCTTCTTCAGACTGAGACTCAGGGGAAAGGGGAAAAAAGATATAGAGATATAGATGGTACTTGGGCAAATGAATGGAAATATGCAAAAAGCAACAATAATCTAGGAAATATGGAGCCCACAATGGTCCATTGTTGGCTTGGGTTAGCTGATAACGAGTTATACAGACAGTGGAATGCAACAGGACAACGGTAAAACTAGTACGACGACTAGAGTGGAATGGAGTGGAGAGAGAGGGGATGCAAGGTTTACTTGAAGTTAGAGAAATCAATATTCGTACTGCTGGGTTGTAAACTGCTCAAATAAAAAATGAAGTGCTGTTCCTCAAATTTATGTTTAGCCTCGCTGACAATGGAGGAGGCCCAGGACAGAAATGTCAGTGTGGGAATGGGAACAGGAGTTAAAAGTATTTGGCAACTGGGAGATTATGTAGGCCGAGGTTGACTGAGCAAAGGTGTTCAATGAAATTATTGCAGTCTGCGCTCGGTCTCGCCGATATATAGACCAAAACTGGAATAGCGGATACAGTAGATGAGGTTGGAGGAGGTGCAAGTGAACCTCTGCCTCACCTGAAAGGACTGTCAGGATCCCTAGATGGAGATGAGGGAGGTGGGATTGGGACAGGTGTTGCACCTCCTGTGGTTGCAGGGGAAGGTACCAGCATCTGCAGTTGCTCCCTACACAAGATCCTGGTGAATCTCCTATGCACCCTTCCTTGCACTTTCATTGGCTCCATCTATACTTCATGCTGCCTCGACAAAGCTACCAGCATAATCAATCTCATCTCAGTCACTTCCTCGTCTCCCCTTTGAAAATGCACACCTCCAGATTCAGGGACAGTTTCTTCCCATCTGCAGTAAGACAATTGAACCGTCCTCTCGTTACGTTGAGTACAGTCCTAACATCCCATATACTTCATTGGAGACCATTGAATTATGTTTAGTCAGATTTTATAGAACTTTATCTTGCACTATATGTTCTACACATTATCCGTTATCTATAGACTGCAAATAGCTTGATTGTAATCAGGAATAGTCCTTTATTTGACTGGATAGCACTCAAACCTCCACTGTACCTGAGTACATGTAACAATAATAAACTAAACTAAATTCAACAATCAAGAGTCAGGAGAGTTAGCATTCAAGAATATTTAATCGTCATTTGTACTGACAACAGAATAATGAAATTCTTATCATATCCTTCCTCTGGTGCATAATTTATAAGCATGACAAATAATTAGAGAGTTTAAGTTTTGAAACAGATTATTAAATTAAATCTTTTAAGAAATAACACAAAAATAAAGAGCAAGCGCATGCTCGGCGATTTTTTCCACTGAACTCCTCCGCTCAGTCCGCCTCAACCTTCCTGATCTCCTGATTGATTATGCTGGTAGCTTTGTCGAGGCAGCATGATCTCCTGGTTGCTCAGCACTTTAACTCCCCCTCCCATCCCCAATCTGACCTTTCTGTCCTGGGCCTCCTCCATTGTCAGTGTGAGGCCCAGAGCAAATTGGAGGAACAGCACCTCATATTTCGCTTGGGTAGTTTACACCCCAGCAGTGTGAATATTGACTTCTATAACTTCCAATAGCCCTTGTTTTTCCTCTCTCTCAATCCCCTCCCCCTTCCCAGTTCTCCCTCCAGTCTTCCAGTCTCTGACTACATTCTATCACTGTCCCGCCCACTCCCCTGACATCAGTCTGAAGAAGGGTTTCGACCCGAAACATCACCCATTCCCTTATCTCCAGAAATGCTGCCTGTCCCGCTGAGTTACTCCAGTATTTTGTGTCTACCTTTGGGAATAGAAGGCTGGTACAGACAAATAATGAACACTACTTTCGTGTTCATCTTCTAGGTCTGCACAAGTACTTGAGAGTCTTCAAGGTACAACAAAAATCTTTATTACATTACTTCAACATCACCCATGTGCTGGTAGCAAGACAACTCAAAATGGCTGCAACGCACAGAATCAACCAAAGATTATAGAGCAGTGCAAGATAGACCACTCCTCCGAAATCCAATGGGCTGACGTGTAGTACGTAACGGAACATCACGGCCACCATTTGTTTATGCCAAACGCGACATCTTTGGTAGCGGGGACGGACTCCACAGTTATCAAATCTGCTCTTACATCAGGTTGCAGGGAAAAGCAAAGATACTAGAGGCTCCTCTAGTATCTTTGGGGGAAGAGGACGTTTCCTCCACTCCTGAGTTGATCCAGGACTGATTCTCAGTCCCCCGATACCAGATGAAGGCGGCCGGCAGGAGAGCCTCAAGCGTCTGCCCGCGGTCGGCGCTCCCGAGGCAGCGGGCAATGCTTCTCTAGTAGCTTTGGTGTAATCCGTTCCAAAGCTTGATCCGCTCTATCATCTTTGGTGTAATCAGTGTTGTAGGGAAAAGTGTGTTATATATAATCGGTCACCACATATTTAGTTAATATTCTTGTAAATTTTATTAATATTATTGTAAATTGCTGCTCAATAAAATGGCGTCGTGTCATACCCATGTCATACTACGCTTTTTTCGCAGAGTGGCGCATCTTGCTCTGCTCTATAATCTTTGGAATCAACTATATACAAGACATTATCCGTTATCTATAGACTGCAAATAGCTTGATTGTAATCAGGAATAGTCCTTTATTTGACTGGATAGCACTCAAACATCCACTGTACCTCGGTACATGTAACAATAATAAACTAAACTAAATTCAACAATCAAGAGTCAGGAGAGTTAGCATTCAAGAATATTTAATCGTCATTTGTACTGACAACAGAATAATGAAATTCTTATCATATCCTTCCTCTGGTGCATAATTTATAAGCATGACAAATAATTAGAGAGTTTAAGTTTTGAAACAGATTATTAAATTAAATCTTTTAAGAAATAACACAAAAATAAAGACCAATCTCCCTTTGTCCTGTGCAGCGCCACCTGCTGCACGGGAGGAGCAATGGGTCCTCCCACCCCACAGAGTCCACCAAACATCACTAATACATGCTGCGTCTGCCAGTGACACACATACAGTATGTGTGGCACACTGGCGCACCAGTAGAGTTGCTGCTTTACAGTGCCAGAGGCCTGGGTTTGATCATGACATTGGGTGCTGTCTGTGTGAAGTTTGCATGCTCTCCCTGTGTCCGCGTGGGTTTTCTCTGGTTTCCTCCCACATTGCAAAGATGTGCAGGTTTGTGGGTTAATTGACTTCTGTAAAATTGCCCCAAGTGTGTAGGATAGTGTGAGTGTACGGGGTGATCACTGACTGGGTTGGCAGACGGGCCTGTTTTCCATGCTGTATCTCTAATCTAAACTAAACAAATCCAATGCATTCGATTAAGTAAATGAGTGTCTGAACACAAATATTAATTCCACATTTTGTAACAATGTCAGCTTCCTTCAGGGAAAAGCTTTGTGATTACATTTTTATAATAAAAGGGATAATAATATAATAAAATGTACAAACAGGGATTAAAACAGTATAACAATAAATTAACGAAACTTGAAAAATGGAGGGCAGGCAGAATACTGCTTGTTTTGTTGACTGGATAAAGCATAAAGGGCCTGTCCCACTTAGGCTATTTTTTAGGCGACTAGGCTGTCGCTACATGGTCGTCGGGGTGTCGCCTGTATGGTCGTGAGTAGTCTCCTCAGTCGGCCAAACAGTCGTAGCGTCTTTCTGGTCGCCGCTGGATTTTCAACATGTTCAAAAAATGTTGGCGACAGTGAGTTGACGCCAATGAGCGTAGCTTGACTTCTCCTGATGTAGGTGCTGTCGTAGGTTGTCGCCTGTTGTCGTAGGTTGTCGCCAGGTGACGTAGGTTTTCGCCGGTGCTGATTTTGGTGAATTCCATTGGCGACTACGTCAACTGGCGACAGGTACCAACGGCTGATTTGTCTTCAGTTGTCACCGACAGGGTCGTAGCTGTTGTAGCTTGTCGTGGGTGGACGTAGGTTGTCATAGATGCGGTCATAGGCTGTGGAGGTCATCAATTAATATTTTTTAGGCGGTTGTAGATACATAGACAATAGGTGCAGGAGTAGGCCATTCGGCCCTTTGAGGAAGCACCACCATTCAAAGTGATCATGGCTGATCATCCACAATCAGTACCCCGTTCCTACCTTCTCCCCATACCACTTGATTCCGCTAGCCCAAAGAGATCTATCTAACTCTCATTTGAATGCATCCAGTGAATCGGCCGACCCCTTATTCTTAAACTGTGGCCCCTGGTTCTGGACCCACAACATCAGGAACATGTTTCCTGTTTCTAGCGTGTCCAACCCTTTAATAATTGTATCTGTTTCGATAAGATCCCCTCTCATCCTTCTAAATTCCAGTGAATACAAGCCCAGTCACTCCATTCTTCCATCATACGACAGTCCCGCCATCCTTGGAACTAACCTCGTGAACCTATGCTGCACTCCCTCAATAGCAAGAATTTCCTTCCTCAAATTAGGAGACAAAAACTGCACACAATACTCAGGTGTGGTCTCACCAGGGTCTCACCAGTACAACTGCAGTAGGACCTCTTTGCTCCAATATTCAACTCCATTCTTTATGAAGGCCAACTTGCCATTAGCTTTCTTCACTGCCTGTTTTACTTGCATGCTTACTTTCTGTAAATAACAGCTCCCATTGGGGTCTTTTTACCCTTGCAGTTTCTGAGCTCTACCCACAAGGACTGATCCTATGTCACCCCTTGATAAGTACTGATTTGATTCTTCATCAGCAGAGATACCCCACCCCCTCTGCCCCCCTGTCAGTCTTTTTGATAGGACATGTAACCTTGGATATTCAGCTCCCAGCTCCGATCCTCTTGCAGCCCCATCTCTGTAATCCCCACAGCATTGTACCAACCAATTTCTAGCAGAACCTCAAGCTCATCCACTTTTTTCGTTGTACCACGTGCATTCAAATACAACACCTTTAGTTCGGTACTCACCACCCCTGCACTCACATTGGTCCCAATTTTACCTGACCTTATTATCTTTTCCCTTCTTAAACTTTCCGTCCTGTTACTTCTGGAGGCTTCTGTAACCTCTCCTGACTAGCGATCACCCTGTATACTAACACTATCCTACACATGAGGGACAATTTTCAATCTTTACTGAAGCCAATTAGCCTACAAAACTGTACGTCTTTGGAGGGTGGGAAGAAACCAGAGCACCTGGGGAAAACCCACGCAGTCACAGGGAGAAAGTACAAATGCTGTGTGGACAGCACCCGTAGTTAGGATCAAACACGGGTCTCTGGCACTGTAAGGCAGCAACTCTACTGCTGCGCCACTGTGCCGGTGATTAATGGTTCATCATACCAATCTATGTTCTATAGGAGATTGGTTTAACTTGGCATCATGTTCAGCACAGACATTGTGGGTCAAAGGTCCTCTTCCTGTGCTATGTTCTATGTGCTATGTTCAATTGTACATTGACGCCTACTCCTGGTAACTTTTCACCTCCTTACTTACTTTACTCCTTACTTATTTATCTCTGCCATAAAAAATAGTCAAAAACTATGCTACCACCAACCTTTGAGGAAGAGACATGAACCGCACAGAGGAAATCCCATCTCCTTTATGCTTTAAACAGCTAAACTCTCTCACTCTTCTGAATAGTACAAGGTACAGGGCCAAGTATTCAGGGACAGGGAAATATCAGGGACAGTTTCTTCCCAGCTGTTATGAGGCAACTGAACCATCCCATCAACAACTAGAGATCTGTTCTGAGCTACAATCTACCTTACTGAAGACCCTCGGACTATCTTTAATCAGACTTTACTGGACTTTATCTTGAACCAAATGTTATTCCCTTCATCACGTGTCTGTACACTGTGGATGTCTCGACTGTTATCATGTAAAGTCTTTACGCTGACTGGAAAGCATGCAACAAAAGCTTTTCACCGTACCTCGGTGCATGTGACAATTAACTAAACTAAACTAAGTATGTCCAACTTTTATCATATGAGAGCCCAACCACTCTGCATAGGTTTAACTTTAGGTTTATTATTGTCACGTATACAGAGGTACAATGAGAAACTTTGTTTTGCATGCTCTCCAAACAGATCAGATATACTATGCATAAATCGTCAAACTCAAGTACAATAGGTAGAGCAAAGGGTGAGCTACAAAGTACAGAATCTGGTTCTCAGCATTGTAATGCATAATTTAAATAGACAAACTCCAATGTCCTCAATGGGGTAGAGTTAAATCAGACGGTACCTTAGTTTATGGAAGGACCATTGAGATATCAATCTGTGTGAGTGGTTTTTTTCAGTTGCTTTTGTTAGTTTTCTTTCAAAATTTAGTCTGCCTACTTGAATTAATGAACAATCATATGGGCTAAGTTATAGACAACTCTCTGAAATTGATTCTCCGATAAGCCCTGAAGCTCTTAAGAGAACATTCAGTTTCATCGTATCTGTTACTTTCTTCAATCAATAAGATTCTTTCATGGAAGAATTGAGTTGTCACAAAGCCAACAAAATTTTGCTCCTGGATATTGGAGCACTCAGTGGTCCCCGTCTATATATAAATATTATGACACCTCTTCCTATCACTAACCACAAGTAACAGAACACACTCATATTTTTGGTCCTCTTCCAAATTGCGTCTTTCAAAATTATGTTCTCTCTCCATTGTCAATAGGTGGTGATGCCCAGTGTGCAGAAAGGCATGGGAGTATGGTTTCAGAAGATACCATTTTTATTTGTTATCGCATTGGAATAAAGTGATGGAGGGGAGGGGAGGTTGAACCTCAAAAAGATCTCCCTAATACAGGTTATGTTACAATGTCACCAAAATTCATTAGATGGAGGGCAGGGAGGGGTTGGAATGGGGTTTGACCTTCAAAACACCAATACATGGTTCATGCTCTGATTTAACGTTGATCCATACACATATTCCTGATCTCTCAAATTATCTTGCTGCAGCCTTTGCACCTTCCTTTTTATCTGCACTTTCTCTGTAGTTGTAACACTATACTCTACATTCTGCTTCTTTTCTGATTTTTTTGCACTTCTTATTCCACTCATGTATGATTCTACCGGCAGACGTTACAAGGCCTTCTACGCCCGCACCTCCAGACTCAGGAACAGCTTCTTTCCCAGAGCTATAGCTGCTCTGAACCGGCCCTGCTGAGTGACCCCCACCCCCACGGACTGTCTCCCTCGGATGGTCACGTCGCACAGACACATCTGCACTTTAGTCTGTTTTGACTATTCTACTGTTGTAATGTTCTTTGTACAAACCATGTTCTCGGGGTATCTAAACTTAATTTTAGTAGTTACTTAAGTTATGATGTCGGATGTAAGCTGCATACCCAAATCTCGTTGCACTTATATGCAATGACAATAAAATATATTATTATATTATTATTACTATTATTATTGTTTGGTTTGAATAACAGGCAAAACAAAATTTCTCAAGATATCGGTAAATTGACAATAATAATCATAATAAAACAACACTCTTAATATTTGCATAATTATTTGCATCATTTTTACTAACCTGGTTCCCACACCAATTAAGGTTAATATTTTATGAAGTACATTCCACCATCATAGTGGAAACATTAGGATGGGTCTCATTGAGTACAAGTGTATGGAAGTCACAATGCAACTTTCTAGGATTTTGGATACAAGGAACTGCAAATGCTGGTTCACAAAAGAAGGTACAACGTGCTGGAGTAACCAGGCCGCATCTCTGGAGAGTGTGGATAGGTGATGTTTTGGTTTGGAACCTTTCTTCAGACTGGATAGGCTTTTCATCAGGCCACATTTGCTATATTGTGTACAGTTCTTGTTGCCCCTATACAGAAAAGATACGATGGCTTTGGAAAGGGTGCAGAAGAGGTTTACCAGAATAATGCAACTGGATTAGAGGATATTAGTTGCAAGGAAAGATTGGACAGACTTGGATTGTTTTCTCTGGAACATCGAAGGATGAGAGGATATTTAATAGCAGTATTTGAAATTATGAGAGACACAGATAGGGTAGACAGTTAGAATTTTTCCCAGGATGGAATAATCAAATACCACAAGGAATGGGTTTAGGGAGAGAGGGGTAAAGTCCATTGGAGGTATATTGGACAAGTATTTTTACACAAAGGGTGGTGGGTGCGTTTAATACACTGCGAGAGATGGTGATGGAGGCAGATACGATATTGGCATTTAAGAGGCTTTTGGATAGGCACATGGATATGTAGGGAATGGAGGGATATGGAGTTATGTGTAAGTAGATAAGAGTTGGTCTTGATATCATGTTTTGCATGGACATTTTGTGCTGAAGCTCCAGTTTTTGTGTTGCATGTTCTATGTTCTATGTTCTCTTATCTAAAGTGGAAAGTGTATTCGAAGAGATCTAAAGTTGTTACGCAGAACTGTGTCTCTTTAGATGTCACATTTCAGTGCCAGATTTCATTGAAAATGAATGGTTCTCTTCTTAAAAGGAGAGAGAAAGGTAGACAGCCATTTCAAAAGGATTCACTAGAGACTGCAGATGCTGGAATCTTGAGCAAAATGCAAATTGCTGAAGCAAATCAGGGGGTGGGGGGAGGGGGATGGAAAGACAACATTTCAGGTCAGAACCCTCTATTTCATAACAGGTTCTTCTGACCAGACATTCTGATATCTGCAAACAATTGCAAAGATCACTGATCTGTAGCTAGTGTAGATGTATTTTTCTTTTCTCTTTTGTGTGTAATCTGTCACTGGCTGCATACTCCACGTCGTTTCTGAATCATGCTTCCATTGAAATTAGTCGCCACCGTGATGCGTTATTTTAGGGATTTTTACGTAAATGTGCATTTCTAGGTGCAAAACAGGACATCCCATCTCATCAGTCAATGCAAGTAATGATCTACACACAGGATACCAACACCTAATCAATACATTGCGATACAACAAACATACAAGGTGGCAGAGTAGGGCAGCATTCGAGCTGCTGCTTCACAGCGTCAGACACTTGGATTCAATTCTGACTACGGGTGCTATATGGAGTTTGCATATTCTATCTGTGACTGCGTGAGTTTCCTCCAGGTGCTCCTGTTTCCTCCCACACTCCAAAGACATGCAAGTTTGTAGGTTAATTGTCTTCTGAAAATTGCCCCTAGTGTGTCGGATGTGAACATGGGATAACATAGAACTAGGGTGAACAGATGATCGATGGTCAGCATGGACTCAGTGGGCCGAAGGGCCTGTGTCCACACTGTATCACTAAACATAAAGCTCAAAAAGTCTATTTACATGACAACACACTTAACTTGTAGACATGTTGAATGTTTAAGCAGTTGGGCCAGAATGCAAAGATTGATCACTAGGAAAGCACAGACTCCCTCCATTTGCCAGAATTCTCCAAGACCAAGAAATGCTGGATACTATTTCACCATGGACAGCACCTTGGTTCGATCTCACTAACAACGTGAGAAGGGGAAAATGAATCTTGGTTGAAACACAAAGTGTTTTAAAACACAAACTCAGCAAGTCAGGCAGCATCTGTGGTGGGAATGGACAGGGAATGTTTCAGGTCACGCCCTTCTTCAGATTGCTAGACGAGTTCCAGTCTGATGAAGGGGCCCGACCTGAAACGCCACCTGTCCATTTCCTCCACAGATGCTGTCTGACCCGTTGAGTGCCTTCAGTACTTAGTCTTTTGCAGAAAAAAGGAAGGTCCAAATGCTCCTGAGACTTAAGATGATCTAAACAATTATATAATTATAATAACGCATATAATAAGGTCATAAGGAATAGGAGTAGAATTAGGCCATTCGGCCCATCAAGTTCTCTCCGCCATTTAATCATGGCTGAACTATCTCTCCCTCTTAACCCCATTCTCCGGCCTTCTCCCCATAACCTCTGACACCTGATGTGCAAGTGGCTTTGAAACTGTAAAATTAAATGCAGAAAAGTCCACCCCTTCAATTCCTGCAGAAACTTCAATTGAGCTTTGCCAAAGCTTTCCGAGTTTGCTGCAACAAGTTCTCTCTTCATGTTAAGTTTACTTGTGAATGTTGACGCTGAGAGAAAGAAAACAATGATAAATCTGTGGGGGTTTTTAATCGCACAAGTTCATTGCTTCATCCAGCCATCATGGGCAAAGGTGGGCAATTATCACAAAATTACTCATTAGTTGAAACACAGACGCAAATGTTGCAAATACCACCACTCGAGGGGGAAGCAATGAGCCGGCCGTGACCCTTATCACTTGGTGCTGGCTGCAGGCATGGTTCTCTTGCCAATTTTAGCAACGTTGTCATCTGCCCACCTGTCAATGAAGAGTCAGCGCCCGTGACTGGAATATGGGACACTGTTCCTGGCTAGTGAAAGATGCATTCAAAATGCAAAGACAGTACAGCATCAAATAATGACTCTGCTCAAATGCCAATCCCCACATTTCCGGGGTCGCTGTCGGCACTCTCCCGACCCCAATACATCGAGACAATGTGGTCACAAACAGAAACTTAAATCCAAGCAATATCTTGAGAGCAAAAATCTAAATATCATCTTCTCTGTTGTCAGTCGACTGAATGGTCCTCCCATAAGATAGGACATAGTCCAGATCTTCCAATCTACCTCATTGTGGACCTTACATGTTTTCTCTGTAACTTTAATACCATAATGTTGTGACATTATATTTTGTTTTTTTAGTTATTTTTAATTTTAGAGATAATTACCAGGATTGCTAAGAGGATTGCTCTTGATGAAGCCATCAGAAAATGAATGGGCGTAATTTTCTTTGGCTGTGCAGTTGTATGATTCTACAATTCAATGACTGTGTTATGTGCATAAATGGCAGTAACAAATACCAAGAAAACATGGAACAGTACAGCACAAGAACAGGCCCTTCGTCCCCCAAGGACTGTGCCAAATATGAAACCAAGGACCTACACATAATCCATATCTATCCATTCTCTGCACATTCATATGCCTATCCAAAGTTTCTTAAATGCGACTATTTTTCTGCCTCAACCACTACCCCCGGCAGCAGGTTCCAAGCACACCACCCTTTATCTAAAAATCCTGCCCCGGTCATCTAATTTAAGCTTTGCCCCTCTCACCTTAAAGCAATACCTTCTAGTATTTGATATTTCCATCCAGGAACAAAAGGTTCAGTTTAGCTCAGTTTATTATTGTCACATGTACTGAGGTACAGTGACAAGCTTTTTTGTTGTGAGCTATCCTGTCAGTGGAAAGACTATACGTGATTACAATCAAACCATCCACAATATACAGATACAGGTTCAAGGGGATACAGTTTGGTACAAGATAAAGTTGAGTAAGCTCTAATTAAAACTAATCCAAATGTCTCCAATGAAGTAGATGGTAACTGAGGAATGCTTTATAGTCCTAGAGAGTCACAGTGTAGAAACAGGTCGTCAGCCCAACTTGCCCACACTGGCCAACAATGTCCCAGCTACACTAATCCCACTTGCCTGTGCTTGGTCCATAACCCTCCAAACCTGTTCCATATCCATGTACCTGTCTAACAGTTTCTTAAACGATGGGATAGTCCCAGCCTCAACTCCCTCCTCTGGCAGCTTGTTCCATACACCCACCATCCTTTGTGTGAAAAAGTTACCCCTCGGATTTCTATTAAATCTTTTCCCCTTCACCTTAAACCTATGTCCTCTGGTCTTCGATTCCCCTACTCTGGGAAAGAGACTCTGTGCATCTACCTAATCTATTCCTCTCATGATTTTGTACACCTCTATAGGATCACCCCTCATCCTCCTGTGCTCCAAGGAATAGACACGCAGCCTACTCAACCTCTCCCTATAGCTCACACCCTCTAGTCCTGGCAACATCATCATAAATCTTTTCTCAACTCTTTCTAGCTTGACAATATCTTTCCTAAAACATGGTGCCCAGAACTAAACACAATATTCTAAATGTGGTCTCACCAACGTCTTATACAATTGCAACACGACCACCCAACTTCTATACTCAGTATTCTGACTGCTGATGGCCAATGTGGCAAAAGTCATTTTGACCACCTTATATACCTGCGACTCGACCTTCAAGGAACCATGCACTTGTACTCCTAGATCCCCCTGCTCTACTTCACGCCTCAGAGGCCTACCATTTACTGTGTAGGTCCTACCTTTGTTAGACTTCCCAAAATGCAACACCTCACACTTTTCTGTATTAAATTCCATCAACCATTCCTCAGCCCACCCGGCCATTCAATCCAGAACCTGCCGCAATCTTTCACAACCATCTTCACTATCTGCAAAACCGCTCACTTTTGTATCATCAGCAAACTTGCTAATCTTGCCCTGTATGTTCTCATCCACTCATTGATGTAGATGACAAACAGTAATGGGACCAGCACCAAACCCTGAGGCACACCGCAGGTCACAGGCCTCCAGTCCGAGAAGCAACCTTCCACCATCACCATCTGCTTCCTTCCATGGAGCCAATTTGCTATCCATTCAGCTATCTCTCCCAGGGTCCCATGCGATCTAACCTTCCAGAGCAGCCTACCATGCGGAACTTGCCGAATGCCTTACTGAAATCCATGTACACAACATCGACAGCTCTGCCCTCATTGACCGTTTTGGTCACGTCTTCAAAACAATCAATCAGATTTGTGGGACACAACCTCCCACGTACAAAACCATGCAGACAATCCCTAATCAGCCCTTGCCCATCCAAATGCCTGTATAACCTATCCCTCAGAATACTCTCTAGTAACTTTCCAACTACAGATGTTAAGCTCACCAGCGTATAGTTCCCAGCATTTCTAGTTGGTGATTGGATGGTTCCGTTTTCTGATCACAGCTGGGGAGGAACAGACTGTCCACTCTATCCTATCTATGCCTCTCATAATTTTATATACTTCTATCATATGTTTTGTATACATCTCCCCCTAACCTCTGGCATTGCAGAGAAAATAATCTGAAGTCTGTCCAACCTCTCCCTGTAGCTAATAATTTCTAATCCATGTATCTATTCTTTAATCAGAGGGTGGTGAATCTGTGGAATTTTATGCCACAGAAGGCTGTAGAGGCCAAGCCAGAGGATATTTTTAAGGCAGAGATAGATAGATTCTTGATTAGTATGGGTGTCATAGGTTATGGGGAGAATGCAGGAGAATGTGGTTAGGAGGGAGAGATAGATCAGCCCTGATTGAATGGTGGGGTAGACTTGACGGGCCAAATGGCCAAATTCCACTCCTATTCCTTATGACCTTATGATCCAAGATTTCTAAATCCTAAATTCATTTTACACTTGCTGCATCCATAGGATGCTTGGATTGTGGCTTGGCATCAGCCGTAGTGTCTTTGGATCCCAGTTTTGACCAGTGTTCTCTGCTAACATTGCCAGTTTCCCTTGCGTTTCTGACGACCCAAACCATAGTCATGGTGATTTGGAGCCTGCGTGGATTGCAAAAGTTTCCCAGCAAGAGTGTGAAAATGGAAACAGTTTTATTTCCCTGCTCATGTCACCTCTCAGAAAATAACAATGAATGCTTGTGCAAAACTTAATGAGATTCATTGTGCCTCCAGCTAAACGTCTGTCTCTGTTATATATCCACTGTTTTATTCTCTGTGTTCTGTCATTTCCCTCACTTTTCATCTATTATTTATAAAGTATTGTCATTGCCCATATTTATTGCCCTCCCCCTGCTTACACATACATATCAACTCTGTTTTACTTTTCTCTTGTCTGAACTTCTAACCCTGCCTCTTCTTTGCAGGCAAAGTGTCCTGTGGCATTAGTTGATTGGTGAAATCCCGCCTGTCGTGTAAAGTTTTGTCTGCTTATCTAAGCAGGGTGTACAAAGAGATTCATATGGAGATCCATGGAGTTTGTGGGCTGAGAATCTATCTTTTGAGAAGTGATGGAGCAGAGAGAGAGACTCTATTCTCTGTGGTCTTAAAATCAGAGATATCCCATTGAAATCTACAGCATTCACTGTGTTTAACATGACAGGTATTGAGGGAGCATTTCCACAGGCTGCAACATCCAAAACTACAGAGTCTTTAGATAAAGGCTTGGTCATACCAGACTGAGAAGCAAATTCATCGCTCAGTGAGCTGTCCTGAATCATCAAAATTCTCTTCCCAGACAACAGCGATGAGGGATAGCATGGTGGTGCAGCAATATGGTTGACCACCATGCTGCACCACCATGCCATCCCTCATCGCTGTTGCCTGGGAAGAGAATTTTGATGATTCAGGACAGCTCACTGAGTGATGAATTTGCTTCTCAGTCTGGTATGACCAAGCCTTTATCTAAAGACTCTGTAGTTTTGGATGTTGCAGCCTGTGGAAATGCTCCCTCAATACCTGTCATGTTAAACACAGTGAATGCTGTAGATTTCAATGGGATATCTCTGATTTTAAGACCACAGAGAATAGAGTCTCTCTCTCTGCTCCATCACTTCTCAAAAGATAGATTCTCAGCCCACAAACTCCATGGATCTCCATATGAATCTCTTTGTACACCCTGCTTAGATAAGCAGACAAAACTTTACACGACAGGCGGGATTTCACCAATCAACTAATGCCACAGGACACTTTGCCTGCAAAGAAGATAAAGGCTTGGTCATACCAGACTGAGAAGCAAATTTAGATAAAGGCTTGGTCATACCAGACTGAGAAGCAAATTCAGCACTCAGTGAGCTGTCCTGAATCATCAAAATTCTCTTCCCAGGCAACAGCGATGAGGGATGGCATGGTGGTGCAGCAATAGAGTTACTGCCTAACAGCACCAGAAACCCGGGTTCGATCCTGACTACTGGTGCTTGTCTGTAAGGAGTTTGTATGTTCTTCCCCGTGACTAGTGTGTAGCATAATGCTAGTGTACAAGCTTTGCTGGTTAGCATGGACACGGTTGGCCGAAAGGTCTGTTCCACAAGGTATCTCTAAATAAAAGTAAACTAAACTAAAGAAAACTAAAGTAAACTAAAGTAAACTAAACTAAACTAAACTAAACAACTTGCTGAGATCAATTGATTCTTGGAAATGAAGGAAATACAAGTTTTGGCACAATGGCACAGCTGGTAGAGCCACTATCTCACAGCACCAGAGACCTGGGTTCAATCCTGCCCTCAGGTGTTGTCTGTGTGGAGATCACATGTTCTCCCCGTGACCATGTGATTTTCTTTTCTGTTCGATTATTTCTTGTTTGTGGACTGTTCAACAGATTTTGGGTCCATTTGTTCCCATTATGCTGTTTTTCCATGAAAATGTATAGAAAATAAGAGGGGGTAGGACCAGAAAAGTTTTCGAACTTCTTCTTACCCCTTTTTGAACATGAACGATATTATTTGTATTATTTGAGTTACTTATTTGTTTGTTTTCCTTTGTGTTTTGTTTTCTTTTTTTATTGCTTACAAGTTTATTTATGTTTGTATTTTTTAACATGTTCAATTAAAAAATAATAATTAATAAAGTAAAAAAATGTTGGTTTCCTCCCACATCCCAAAGGTGTGCAGGTTTGTAGGTTACTTGGCTTATTTAAATTGACCTGAGTGTGTAAGGAATGGATGAGAAATATGCATAACATTGAACTTGTTTGAACGGGTGATTGAAGGTCAGTTTGGTCTTGGTGGGCCGAAATTGAACTAAACTGCTTGGAAATAGGATAGGATAATTTTGTTGAAGTGGGCAATCATATTGCATGGAGCCCATATGGAAACCTTCTCCTTTTGCTTATCTTGTTTGACAAAGTATACTTCAGAGTTTCAGACAACTGTGTGTAAAATAGGGTGGGAGGCTTGATTAGAACGTTTACTGATGATCATAGAATTGGTGGTGCTGTGGAAGTTAATAATGATTTAAAAATACAAAATGGATTCCGTTGAAACTAAGACAAGCTTTCACCGTCTTCAATTAAATTGCAAAGCTAGCAAAAACACACTAACTTTAGCTTTCAGTACACTAACGAAGCTAGCAAATTGTTGATGTTCCCTTTCCAATAACATAAGCGAGATAATAAGCTCAGCTTCACGAATGCCTCCTCTACTATGTAAACATTGAGAGAGAATTCAGTCTAACCCTTGTTCCACAAGATTATGACGTGCGTCATAAGTAGAAAAAACAAAATGCTTGCTCTGCAGAAATATAACCTCATATAACCATATATGGCTAATCCTTCCTCTCTCAGAAGAACCTGTCAATTTTCTTATGCTGTCAATCTTAAGCATCTGTCAATCGTAAGAAGCAAGAGGCTGTGCTATGATCTGTAGATAAGGTATTGCTGAATCGTTGGTAATTGGAGTATATATATATATGTAATTAGATTACTGCCCCTTTGTGTGGGGATGAGAACTCTGTATAGTCTGTAATCTGCATACTGTTAAGAGTTTTGCCACATCCGCCTGGTACAAATAAAGATTGTACTGCTTGATCACTGATTTTACTTCAGAGTCACGTGAGTGACTACGTGAAGAACCCGTCCAGCACGCATGCGCGACATAGCGTTCACGCAGATGCAATAGCGACGAACGGAAGTACGGGCGCTCCCGCTACAAGCCTGAAGGAATGGACCGTTAGGTAAGTACTTACCTACTGGTTAAACTCGCGACTTTGCTCCTCTTTGTTGCTCCAGGGGAACTGGAGACAGCAAAGCAGAACAGAGGGAAGCGGCCCCCGTTCGACTCCAGGGAAGGAGCGTTCCGTCAGTGGAGGGGGGAGAGGCAGCACCGGGACCGCACACGCTGCGGCCCACTGTCAGGGTACTGAGCCGATGCCCAGTCCGCTAACAGCTGTCTGACCAACAGCAGCGGACTGGAGGGAAATTAAAAAAACCGGCAGGTAATCCCTGCATCTCCCGACAAGGAGACTCGCCGCCCGAGAACCGCAGAAATGCCGCCCGAAAACGGCAGACAGCCTCTAGCAGCAAAGTCAGAACCAAACCTCGGGCTGGAGACAGACACGGAAGATGGAATCGGCACTTCAAACTACCACCCAAGAGCAAGTAAGTGTTTGTTCTCCAAGCCTAGAGTAAGGTCATGGAGCCAAAAATTCCAGCGAGACTTGCCTCAGGAGCAGGGGCAAGCTCGCCAAGGGAGCATAACACTCCCACTCCAGTGCACTACAGCACTGGCCATCTCCCTTATCGAGGGATCGATGGCGACCAGGGCTGGGCTGGTCAAGAAGAGGGGTCACTGGCTGAACAACATCGGGAGTATGCTTGAGGTACAGGATCAGGAAGAGCTGCTGGGTGTGGCCGCTATTGGCTCCACCACTAGCGAGATGGCTTTTCAGTCTCAACTGACTGCCAGCTTACTACTTGTTCTTTTCAAAAGACCTCTCCAAGACAGGTAGTCATGAGGCGTTGGATTTCATCACGCCTCCCCTAAATTGCATTTACTCAAAGTGCCCACCATTATTGGGGGGTACATTGAGCATAGCTTTTAAAAAACCCAAATATCTTAAATTGCATTTGATACCCCTGACGTCGGCTATCATTTTCGCATGCTCATTCCAGAGGGGCAGGGTAGTATGGAAAAACACCTGACCCTACTGTTCACCGATGCTCCGCAACTTCTCAGGAAGTTATAAAACCTGCCGTCAACCTAAAATTCACAGGACTGTGAGAATGCCGACCTCACAACCACAGATCCTGCTATCTGGCTAAGTTATCAAACCAAGCCTAAGAAACTGGACGAAGTATCCAAAATATTCGGCATCAAGAGGGCAGGGCCTGGAATGAGCACCACACAAAACCAGATAGCAGTACCTCCACGCATCCACCAGTAGGCGTCTACTTAATAGTACTGGTGAAAGCTCGGGGTCCGCATGCCAACCCCCAGTAAGCCCTTTCAAGCCAGGGTCCAGAGCGGGCCCCATGGAAAATGCACCACCCCCCAACAACACCATCCCTACAGACAAGGAACCAGAAACCGAAGAAATGAACACACCACTAAACAACAGTGAAGACAGATAAGTATGGTTCCTACCATCACATAAAAGGTGAAGGGTTTGTACTAACAGGGGGGGGGGGGAAATCACACCTGGGTTGGGAACATGAAGAACTATCACACTTGGTAGTTATATACCAAAAGTATTCAAGGATATAATTTGAATTAAGAAACCCATCACTTCTCGGCCTTTTGGCTAAGATCAAGTATAGTATCTGTTTTTATCAGTTTAATATCTTATAATTCCCTTATCTAGGGACCATATATTACCAGTTCAGCATGCACCCCAAGGGGTCTACCCTCCCACTAAAAAAGAACATGAGGGACTAGCTAACTGGAAAAGATATACTAGGGGTCATAAAGAAGCCTTTATGAACCTTTGGTACCAACAAACCCAAGATGGTGAATGTCGCACCATCATTGATATACAAGGGGTCATAAAAAACCTAATATGAACCGTTGGTACCAAAAAACCCAAAGAAGGTGAATGTCGCACCATCATTGACTTTACCACTTGAGTATTTTACCAGGTTACACACTTATGGAAAATTGTAACTGCTAACCATGGATTTCCTAGGATACTTTATGGTAGACATCAGCTTAAAAGATGCATACTATTCAGTACCCATTCATAAAATTTCGGAGATACCTATTTACCTGGATGGGGTAACTATGGCAGTATAAATCATCGACTATGGCTAATATCAGCCAAAACTGTTCCCAGATATTCAAACCAGCCCTGACACTATTAAGGAACATATCGTCATGGCATGTCTCTATAATATTAACGACAGACCAATCCATTGGAATAGCTAATCATCAGCATTAGCTACTATACTTATTTAGCCTGGGCTCTGTCATACTATCCAGATAGTTCTACGTTGACACCATCCACAACTATTGACTATCTGGTATTCAACTAACTCTACCCACTCATCTATAACATTGCCATAGGAGAGTCAGCATATGACACAACCTGGAACAATTAATGGTATCAATTAACCAAGCATTCAACAGTGGCTAGAGTAATTGGGAGTTAGTAGCAGCATTACCAGCTACTTAACTTGAACCTTTCCATTAGAGCTAAGGTGCTACTGTTTTAAAATAAATACCCATAACCAGAACATGGTGGCAAATGGACTAATCTGGAGTCGTCATCACTATAGACATTGGGCGTAAAACCTAGTTGGAAATATTGAGTACATTCTATTGGTAAAGCATATTATTCTGTAGTGCACCATTTTGCATGTTCGTTTATAAATTAACAACATCACAGTGGTGGCATACACCAACCACTTGGGCAGAATAAATCGATATCATGTGACAATTTATTTAACAATTGGTAACCATAGGTCGTCAAACATATTCGACCATCAGCAAACCTACCTACCAGGTGAGCTAAATACTGTAAACAGACATATTAAACCAAAGTATTTGCTGAAATTACAAAGCAATATGGAACACCAGATATCGATTTCCCTGTATTTCAATAGAATCACCACGTACCGATATATGTCGCATGAAACCATACTTTGAAGCAGTGGCAATGAATTCATTCCCGCTGAACTGGGGGGGGAATCTAATCTATGTTCTCCCCCCTTTTTTCCTACATCATCAGTCAGGTACTATGGTCTCATCAGTCGGGTACTACGCACATGCCACGATAAATTAAACTACTGGGTTGCAGATTTGAAAAGACCATTACTGGGCCTGGGTTGCAGAATTGGGAAGACCACTGCTGGGCCTGGATTGTCAAAATAGCGCTATCGACACGATGATAGCATCCCATCGCATATCCACTAGGGAACATACTTGGCGAACATCAAGAAGTGGGAAGATACTATTCAAATACAGGAACTACATATTCAACTACAACAAAACCTGTACTGAAGTTCCTGACAGGTCTTCACCACAATGAAGGACTCAGCTACTGCACCATCAACACAGCCAGAAGTGCTCTGTCAGCCTCCTTAACTCGGGCACCAGGACAACAGGCCATAGGGTACTGGTGATCAAATTCAGGAGAGGCATATTCAACTCTAATCCCCCAGACCTAGGTACACCCAAATCTGGGATGTCAGTATGGACCTGACGTACCTTAGGGGGTGGTCACCAGCCAGGCCCCTCACCCTGGAATAGCCCACCCTGAAGACGGTCATGCTGATGGCCTTGTCTCAGCACATAGAGTCCAGTTTCCTCCATCTACTACGATTGGACAATATGGTTATAACACTAGACCATGTTACATCTACCATTAGGGGCTGGTCAAACAGAGCAGACCAGGAACATCAGGTCTAGTCATGGAATTCCGGGCATACCCACCTGAACCACAGTTATGTATCATGACTCACTTATTGAACTACATCGACACAATAAGTAATCCTCGAGGGAGAGAAAAAGCCTTGTGGGTCAGCCACAAGAAACCTTATGGTCGGGTGACGAGCCAAACTATCTCAAGTGGCTCAAGCAGGTACTGGGAGTTGCTGGAGTACATACTAACGTGTATAAATCTTACTCCACCAGGGCAGCATCAACATCAGTGACTAAGAGGATGGACGTGCCTATGGACCACATCCTGGCTACAGCGGGGTGGTGGGTTCACTGTGATGGATGTTTGTGTGAACTTAATTGTGTGTATGTCTGTAGGACATTGTTTTTGTTTGTATGGCTGTGGAAACAAAATTTCGTTTGAGTCTCACTGGGGCTCAAATGACAATAAATTTGTATTGTATTAGGGAGTATACGTTCCAAACTCTTATAACAAGCCGCTGGCAGAACCTGTATCGTTTGCAGAAAAAGTATTAGAATCTGCAAATATATAATTTAAGCCCGGGGGAGCATTTTGGTCTTGTTATTGTTAATAACACCATTATTGTTTTACAAACAGATTCATGGTTGATTACGATAACATACGTCCTCCCTCGAATGACTTCGGCAGCGAGTGAAGTATGAACTGTTACACAGTTTGAAATCACAGAGCTTTAAATTCTTCACGTGGTCACTCACGTGACTCCGAAGTAAAATAGTAAGATTAAACGAGAATTTACCAGTTTGAAGTTTGATCTGTATTTTATGAGGAGTTACGATGAGGGATTACGTGCCCTCCGCTCCCACCCTCAATAATAGAGATCAAACTGGTATCTAAGCTCTCCTTTTCTTTACTATATTTATTTCAATTACTGTGTCTTTCTGTGATTCCACACCGCTGCTTTGAAGTATGCCGCGCATGCGTGCTGGACGGGTTCTTCACGAAATCCCTCATCGTAACTCCTCATAAAATACAGATCAAACTTCAAACTGGTAAGATCTCATTTAATCTTACTATTTTATTTGCTTTTTTGTCTATTTACGAATACTGAACCACAACATTGACGTAGTCAGCAGCTCTTGCTGGAAACAATCGCTGAAGACTGAGTAAGAGGCGATAGTTTGGCCAGGCTCTCGATGGGGGAAGAAAGTGCACTATCCGAACTCCTAAGAGTACCCGGGAAAACTATTGTCCTTCGTCCAAAGTGATCTGGTTCCTGCCAAGATCATTCAGAACAGACAACGCAAGGTAAGACAATTTTTGGGATTGTTGACTCAGATTAAGTAGGCTGTCTGTAGTATTAAGCCGATAAATTGGGCCAGTAATGGGATAGGCACAGGATAACAGGAATGTGGGAGCTTCAGTACATGTGGGTGCTTCGGTATATGTGGGAGTTCCGGTATGTGGGAGCATCGGTACAGCATATGTGTTATTTGGATCCAGAGAAAACGTAACGATTGCATAATGTATAAAAGAAAGAGAGAGAATATGATTGGCCAGCATAATATTAAACAATTGGTATGTATCAATTGGTATGCAAAATATCCCCGGGGACCCCATGTTTGATATAACGACTTTGTTTACAGAGAGAGGGGGAGATAAGGAACAAATTTGTGGAGAGAAACAATTGGAAATAGTGTAGACTACCTCCCCCATGCCCTGGCCACCAGTCACTAACAGCAGGAGCTGCGACACTCAGATCCCATGAAGAGGAAGGGGTTCCAGTACGCCTACAGGGAAGGGCACCCCCAGAAGAACGAAGAGCTGATAAGGATGATGAGGAATAAGAAGGGAGAGGGCTTAAGGCAGAAGAAGAGGTGCAGTGAGAGAGTTAAACAACACAGAGCACCAGGAAAGAGAAACAACAGATAAATAAGAAGATTGAAAAGATAAAGCAGGATGTTGAGCTGGTGGCTTTCGAGGCACTGTACCTTAACTACTCCACAAGAAACGAGGCGGCTCACTTTTGCCCCAAGAACTTCAACATTTTGCAGTCAACAGTCGGTACAGTTTAAAACAAATTTGAAACTAAAGACTCTGACCTGTTTGAAAAAAAATAGAGCTCGTCTCCCTGGTGGAGAGAGAGGGGAAATTCTGAGTAATCGGGCAAGTGTGAGGTGTGGCAAGACTCTATTTGACAGGGAATCGGACCAATCCCATTTCTGGGCTTGGTTAATTTCTACTGGCAGTGGATACATTGGTGCCTCCGCCAGGGCACAACAGCAGTTCTCTCTAACTCTCTCACTCCCAACACGAAGAAGACTTTCGCAACTTAAAAACAGCGCTTGCTACTGCACCAGCTACTGCATGCCTTAACCCTCCCAGTCCAATTGGTCATTATTAAGTGCAATGCCCATACAAGTGGCCACAACAAAGTCTCCCGCTGACATAATTGCCCACACAGCAGATTACGAATTCTGCACATTGGTCCCCACAGAACCAGAGATTCTAGTAGACATAATGGTTCTTTCAGACAAGGGAAAGTAAAGTTAATTAACTATGTTGTGAGGATTGTTGAGAATTGTAAAGAAACAGCAACAATGTGCTTCAGATGCCGGAAAATCGAAGGTGGACAAAAATGCCGAAACCCTTTCGGCCCGAAAAGTTGCCTATTTCCTTTGCTCCATAGATGCTGCCTCAGCCACAATGTGCTTCAATTTGGTTTCTGTGTAAAATGTAAATCAAGCCAAATGCATTTGCGACAATTGAAATTCATTTTAGCAGGGATAATAAAGGGCGATGCAGAAGGAAATGAGAAATGTTATTACATAATTATGCCTTGCAACTTTCATATTAAATTTGTATTGATAAGGAGGGAAGAGAATGTGGAAAGTAGCTTACACTTTGAAGCTTTTGATGAAATGACCTGTGTTCAAGAAAGAGAGTCCAGAGTGTGTTTTGGGTTGAGACTGTTCTTCAGTATGTGTTGCATTTATGAATAAAGTATGACCATTTTTGGTGAATGGATGGCTGACAAATAACATTTTCCACTGATACAGCCTATATAAATATATGAATCTTGTCTACTATCTTATTGTTTTTCTTAAATTATATTAAAAAAGTATATGGCTTCTGTTTTATAATTCTCCAAAGCTATTTTGGTCAAGGTTAGCAACACAACAGCACAAGACATAGTGCCTTTGCCTGATAAAATCTTATATTAAAATGTAAATTTCTCATTTTTGTGTGTTTCAAAGTTTAAGAGATTTGCATGATTACCTTGAGGATTACATAACTGTGTTTTACTCTCAAGTGAGAATGGTATTGCTTTAGCGTGTGTGAATATCTGAGATTTAGCATATTGCATGAGGTGTGGAAATTTGTGAGTGAATGGCACAGAAAGAGGATGTAGAGTGAATGAGTTTAAAGACTGTTACTTGTTTGTGGAACCAGTTCTGGGTGAATGTTGAATTAATCATATAATTAAGATGAAATAGGATGTCATTGAATGAGCTTGCTCATTTACGTGATAAATCTTTGTAGAATCTCATGTGTTAAAAGGTAGTGTCTCTTTAAGAATTTGCAGCTGTATTGGCATTGAACCTGGGACAAAGTTACTATATTTTTCTTTTCTCTTTGAAAATGTATTGGTTATCTATTTGGAATTAACTGTGTATTCACTGTCTTCTCGACTTTTATTAAACAAGGGATGTGGCTCAGCAAAGAGACTGCTCATTTTCTTCGCCGCATAACCTGGTATTAGGATTGGTGACCTTGTTGGTATTTTAATTATGATTTCTTCCTATTTCTTACCTCTTCAATTGAATTCAAGAGATCTGAATTACGTACTGGCCATGTGAAATTCAGATTAAGTGGTTGGATGAGAATTGGGAATCATTTTTTAATTGTTTTTTTCTTTATAATGACCTATTTTGGGAAGATGGCGCCTGCCTGCGGCGTCTTTTGCGAAGCTCCGGAAAAGAAAAGGCTTAACTACAATTTCCAACAACTTACCTGGATCAGAAAAATGGCAGAAATCGGTGCCGTTTCGGAGAAGCTGCTGGAGCACCTCAAGGCTCTCGCAATTTCGCGATCTCCCGCAGCTGCGGGAACCCCGGACTTTAAATTTTCCCACGCTGGCTGTGAAACTCCCGACCCGACTGAGGATCCCAGATATTGTACCTTGAAACCCCAGGATGACCCCCAGAGCCGACGGGCTGGATCTTCCAGGAACAACGGAGCTGGAGCTGCCGACTTTGAGGGAACCCCTGTTCGTTACAGAGCTGGAGCTGCCGTCTGTGAGGGAATCCCCGTTCCAGCGCAGGTTCGCAGAAACAGCAGGTACAGCAAGTACAGTACCTGGAAACAAAGGGGAAGCCTCCATTGTGTCCGGAAACGTGGCCGACGGGCAGGACTTCAGGTCAGAATGAAGCGCAGGGGACTTCAGCCCCCTCTCCCTACTATCCTACTAGCTAATGTACAGTCCCTTGAAAACAAAGTGGAAGACTTAAGGGCAAGACTGCTTTATCAAAGGGAGCTGAGGGAATGCTCTGTGTTCTGTTTCACAGAGACATGGCTCACCCCCAGCTCCCCAGACTCAGCGGTCCAGCCTGAAGGATTCTCCATCCACCGCATGGACCGTACCCTGGCATCTGGGAAAGGGAGAGGAGGGGGCGTCTGCCTCATGGTCAACTCTGCGTGGTGTTCAGACGTGGCAGTCCTGTCCAACTCCTGCTCTCCACACCTCGAACATCTGACGGTGAAGTGCCGTCCCTTCTACCTCCCAAGAGAATTCACCTCCATTAACCTGACCGCGGTCTACATCCCACCTCAGGCAGACGTCCGTCTGGCACTGGAGGAGCTGCACGCCGTGGTCAACAGACACCAGACGTCTTACCCCGAGGCATTTACCACCATTGCTGGGGACTTCAATAAGGCGAACCTCAAGAAATCACTCCCCAACTTCCACCAACATGTCTCCTGCTGCACCAGAGGACCTAACACCCTCGACCACTGCTACACCACCATCAAGAATGCCTATCGTTCTATCCCTCGCCCTCACTTCGGCAAATCCGACCATACCGCGGTGCTGCTTCTTCCTGCCTACAGGCAGCAATTAAAGAGCGCACCCCCAGAAGTGAGGACAGCACAGAGCTGGTCGGGGGGGGTGGGGGGGGGGGGGGAAGGCAGAAGAACAACTGCAGGACTGTTTGGAGTCTGTAGACTGGGCGATGTTCAAGGACTCGGCAACGGACTTGAACGAATATGCCACAGTCGTTACAGACTTCATAAAGAAATGTGTGGAGGACTGCATCCCTACAAAAACCTTCCCAGTGTTTCCCAATCAGAAACCTTGGATGAACTTTGAGATCCGCACTCTTCTAAAGTCCAGACACAGGGCATTCACCTCCAACGATACAGTGGCCTACATGAAGACCAGATACGACCTTGGTAAGGCCATCAAAAAGGCCAAAAGGGACTTCTGCTCCAAGCTGGAGGATGAGACAGATGTTCGGCAGCTGTGGCAGGGCCTGAATGCAATCACCTCCTACAAGGCGAAACCAGGAGGCAGCTCGAATGTCGGTGAAACATCACTCCCTGACGAGCTCAATGCGTTTTACGCACGCTTTGACAGGGAGAATACTGATGTGCCTTCCCGATTCCCCATTCGCTGTGATGGCATTTCAGTTTCAGTCACAGAGGCCGATGTCAGGAAATCCTTCAGAGGGGTGAACCCACGAAAAGCACCTGGTCCTGATGGTATACCCGGTCGTGTTCTAAAAACCTGTGCGGACCAACTGGCGGGAGTTTTTACGGACATTTTCAACCTCTCACTTCTGAGGTCTGAGGCCCCGACCTGCTTTAAAAGGGCATCAATTATACCGGTGCCCAAGAAGAGTAAGGTGACGTGCCTCAATGACTATCGACCAGTGGCACTAACGCCGGTGGTGATGAAGTGCTTTGAGAGGTTGATTATGGAGCAAATCAACTCCTACCTCGACAAAAATCTGGACCCACTGCAGTTCGCGTACCGCCACAACAGATCAACGGTGGATGCGATCTCGCTGGCCCTCCACTCCGCACTGGACCACTTGGACAACAAAAACTCATATGTCAGGCTGTTATCATTGATTACAGCTCGGCATTTAACACAATCATCCCCTCCAAACTGGTTACCAAACTCGCAGAACTGGGTCTCTGCGCATCCTTCTGCAACTGGATCCTCGACTTCCTCGTCCACAGACCACAGTCTGTTCGTATTGTTGGAAATGTGTCAGCCTCGATAACAATCAGCACGGGAGCACCTCAAGGCTGCGTGCTCAGCCCCCTGCTGTACTCACTCTATACCCATGACTGCGTAGCGAACCACAGTGCGAACTCCATCATCAAGTTCGCTGATGACACCACCATCGTGGGGCATATCACTGATGGGGATGAGTCAGAATATAGAAGAGAGATCGAGCAACTGTCCATATGGTGCCAGCGCAATAACCTGGCCCTCAACACCAGCAAAACCAAGGAACTGATTGTGGACTTTGGAAGGAGTAGGAGGGGGACCCACAGCCCCATTTATATCAACGGGTCGATGGTTGAAAGGGTCAAGAGCTTCAAATTCCTGGGCGTGCACATCTCTGAAGATCTTTCCTGGTCCGAGAACACTAATGCAATCATCAAAAAAGCACATCAGCGCCTCTACTTCCTGAGAAGTTTACGGAGAGTCGGATTGTCAAGGAAGACTCTCTCTAACTTCTACAGGTGCACAGTCGAGAGCATGCTGACCGGTTGCATCGTGGCTTGGTTTGGCAATTTGAGCGCCCTGGAGAGGAAAAGACTACAAAAAGTAGTAAACACTGCCCAGTCCATCATCGGATCTGACCTTCCTTCCATCGAGGGGATTTATCGCAGTCGCTGCCACAAAAAGGCTGGCAGTATCATCAAAGACCCACACCACCCTGGCCACACACTCATCTCCCTGCTACCTTCAGGTAGAAGGTACAGGAGCCTGAAGACTGCAACAACCAGGTTCAGGAATAGCTACTTCCCCTCAGCCATCAGGCTATTAAACCTGGCTCGGACAAAACTCTGATTATTAACAACCACTTTCTGTTATTTGCACTTTATTTGCAGTTTATTTATTCATGTGTGTATATATTTATATCATGGTATATGGACACATTTATCTGTATTGTAGTAAATGCCTTACTATTTTTCTGTGTGCTTAAGCAAAGCAAGAATTTCATTGTCCTATACAGGGACACATGACAATAAACTCACTTGAACTATTTTAAAGAGTCTGCCTTGTAAGTAGTTTAAGAGTTTAAGTAAAGCCTTGACTGAGACTGGACAGGACCTTAGAGTGAATTTATTACATATGCACAACAATTGACCAGAACCTTGTTAGTCTTACAGAAACCACTGAACCAGAGAAACGCAGAAACCATTATCAGCTGACCATTACGGTGAATCCTTACAACCAGGAGATCACGAACTGATAAGAAATTGGGATCGGAGGTAATTGGGAGAACGGTGGAAGGAGCCCTTCCCAATACTACTGACAACACCTACCAGCAGTGAAGGTCGAAAATAATCCTCATTGGAATAATTGTGAAATAATTGGAAACTGGAAAAAGGAAGTATGAACTTGGATGTCCTCCTGCAAGACTGGAAGTACAAGGAAGCCATACACACAAATAAAAAAGGCCAGTATTTACAGTATCTTGTTAAAACCAGCCTTAAACATAAGCGAACGCACTACACTGAATTATACGCATGCCTCCCTAATCCCGGATACTTGTAATGAGTCTCCCCCTGATTGAATAGACTTGAACAATTAACATTTTTATTCTTTGTGGTCCCAAGATTAGGAATAAAACCAAAGGGTTCGATTTGAAATGCATCTGAATATAACTGACAATAAAAAGGGGAGCTGCAAAACAATATTGACTGGCCCCGGAGGCTGAAGAAGGGATAGCTATAGTCTTTATGATTGACATGATTGTCTTTATTGCAACAAGCACTATTAGTGAAAATGCAAATTCTGTGTAATAGACCCCGAACGTGGGAGCACGTAATGACATATTATCCTGTCATCTATAACGACAGAAGCTGATACCTTTACAGTAATTGACCTATATTCAGTCTTTTACCCCATATCCCTGCATAAAGCCTATTGTTCCGTAGCTTTGCCAGCAGTGGTGGAATAACATGCCAGCCTGTTTACGCGCTGTAACAGCGAAGGGCTACAATTATAAAATGTTAAGCAGTGAAACTAGCTGCTGTGAGGTAAACAAGCTTCTTTATCTGATTAGGATTTTGGGTTTCTAGCATGTGAGCTCAAGGACAGATTCAAAACCAAATTACAACCAGGCACATAATGCTTCTAGTTCATGGTATCTTGTAACATTGAATTTATGAATGTTAATCTCTTAAAGAAGCAAAAAACTAATCTGCCGATCCCACAGTCATTGCTAAATGGCATAAAGCAATTAAAGGGAAATTTGTGTAAGAGTTTACGGTAACAGACTGAAACGTATGAATTCTTAGAACTCTATTATTACACTTCTTTTTTAAATAAACTCTGCGTAAAGATAGTTGACAGCTCCATTCTCAATTCTTGATCATCTTTGTATGTAATCGTGTAAACTATTGTATAATTTAAATAAACGCTCTTACTATGCAATAAGTATTGATCATAAAGATCAACAAAGAGGAACCTGTATTATAATAAGAAGAGTGTTGTCCCTAGATTTCTTCCTGATTGCAAAAGAATTGGTAAAGGAAAGAAGAACAATGACTCTCCTCAGCATCCTGGGAATGGCCCAGGTGGCCTGGACTAATAGCTTTTGGCCATGAGCTATGAGTTTGCTCGAAGGGGGAATGGTGGTAACTGTTGGGTGTGCACCCACATTCCCCACAACAGCGGGAGGGGCATACCATTGGTAACAATACCCCTAAACCATACTGAAGTTATGGCTGTATACTGCTTGCACAATGGAACTTCTACTAGCAGGTGTAGAGAGAACAAAAGGACAAATTGGGAAAATTGTGTATAACAACTTTAAAGGATGGTACATTCCCCCATTTGAATCAGGTTGGAAGAAAGATGAGACCAAAAGTTGGAAAATTCCACAACTAGCAAGCAATCCCCGTATCTCTGTAAATGGCACCTGTCATTGTAAGAACAAAGGAAAATGAGTGTATTTGGGAAACAGTTCTTGCACTTCATACCTCCCATTCTCTATTATGACACCACCACGACCAGTAAATGGAACACACTTTGGATGTGGATCATGGGCATACCCTTGGCTGCCAGGGATGCCGCCAGGAGATGACTCCACTTTTGACATGAGTTTGGGTAAGAACGACAACTGGCGAGGATGCTGCTATCTGGCTTCTGTCATTCTGTCAATGTGGGGGGGTAGGTGTTACTTTATTTAGACTTTATTTATAGGTCCCTACCTGGTCGGTGTGGCAGCCTTTTTTCCGGGCTGCCCGTCGACCCGTCGTCGTGGCCTACCAGCGGGCTTGGAGCGCCGTTTCTTGGCGGGAACCACCCAGCACCTCGGCCTGCGTGGCGGCACTGCATTGGAGCGCTGGAGCGCTGGAGCGGAGCGGAGCGGAGCGGGCGATGCCTTGCCTGGGTCGCCGCGCTGGAGCTCTGGCGAGCTGGACCGCCGTAAGCAACATCTCCGGGCTGCGGGTTTGCGGAGCGGAGAGGCGGCGTGCGGAGAGACGGCAAGGCTGCAGTGAGGAGAGCGGTCGCCGACTTTAACATCTGGAGCCTGGGAGCTCCAAACCGGCGCGGCCTTGTCGGCTTCGGCAGCCGCGGACTCCAACCAAGAAGCGGCCGTTCCAAGTGGCCCAGCCGCCGAAAGGACTCTCCCGACGCCGGGGCAAGACCACCCGGTGAGAACGGCCAGGGACATCGGGCCTCCGTAGAGGCAACTGCGGTGGCCCCAATAGGCCTGACTTTGGGGTGAACATGGGGTGGGGACTGGACATTGTGCCTTCCTCCACAGTGCTATCCACTGTGGGGGGATGATTTTTTTTTGTCTAACTGTAGTCCTGTAGGTCTGTGTCCAAGATGGCTGCCGTGAAGGGAGAGTGGACGCTGGCACGAATTGGTTGCCGCTGCTCTCTCTTCACACTGTTTTTGATTTTCTGTTTTTGGATTGAATTCTGTTTTTAATTTGTGTCATTGTGATGTCTTTAATTACTTGTTTTACTCCGATTATATGTTTTAATTTCGATTACTATGTAAGGTGTCCTTGAGATTTTGTATGAAAGGCGCCCATTAAATATAAAATTTATTATTATTATTATTATTCCCCACATGCGTCTGGTGCAACAACTAACTGAGTTGTCCCTACCCTTAAGAACAATACGGGGCATATCAGAATCAGAATGATTTTGGATGATTGCCTTCCCATTCTGGGGGACTGCTCGTGCCTCTCGAGAATTGATCAATATGGCCTCCGCCTTGGAGACGTTGGCAAATGCAACTGCTAGTGCCTTAACAGATGTAAATAAGGCCATGTCGTCTATTACAGCAGAGAAGGTTGCCATCCGCACTATGGCCTTACAAAATCGCATGGCATTGGACTTTATCTTGGCAGAAAAAGGAGACACCTGTGCTATCATAAACCATGAGCGTTGCACTTATATCCCCGATGAGACTACCAATATCACCGACCTTGCTGCCCACATTCCCCAAGAAATTGAGAAAATCCATAAGGCTGAGAGTGACATGCATGGGTACAACGAAGTAAATAGGAGATGCTGGCCATTCAGTTGGCTTGATGGACATTGGAATACTATATTACACTCTGGCTCTATCATTTTAGCAAATCATTGCTCTAATTTTTATTGTTAATTGCTTGCGACCATTATGTACCTACCGGGGATTGTGAATGTTATCATAAAGAGGAAGGAATGTGGAAGTTAATAATGATTTAAAAATACAAAATGGATTTAGGTGAAACAAAGACAGGCTTTCACCGTCTTCAATTAAATTGCAAAGCTAGCAAAAACACACTAACCTTTGGTTTCAGTACACTAACAAAGTTAGCAGACTGTTGAAGTTCCCTGTCCAATAACATAAGCGAGATAATAAGCTCAGCTTCACGAATGTCTCCTCTACAATGTAAACATTGAAAGAGACTTCAGACTAACCCTTGTTCCACAAGATTATGATGTGTGCCATAAGTAGAAAAATCAAAATGCTTTTTCTGCAGAAATATAATCTTCTCATATAACCATATATGGCTAACCTTTACTCTGTCAGAAGAACCTGTCAATCTTCTTATGCTGTCAATCTGAAGCATCTGTCAATCTTAAGAAGCAGGAAGGTGTGCTATGATCTGTAGATAAGGTATTGCTGAATTGTTGGTTATTGGAGTATATATATGTAATTAGATCACTGCCCCTTTGTGTGGGGATGTGAACTCTGTATAGTCTGTAATCTGCATACTGTTAAGAGTTCTACCACACCCACCTGGCAAAATAAAGATTGTAGTGCTTGATCACTGATTTTATTTGCGTTTTTGTCTGTTTACGAATACTGAACCACAACAGTGCCATTAACAATGACAGTTGTGGGCAGCCAAAACATATCCACAAAGTAGCAGAAAAATAGCAAATGAAATTCAGTTCAGAGACATGTGAGATAATTAATTTGGGGACAGAATCCAATACAAGGGAATGGATGATAAATTGGAAGCTAAGGAGATGAATAATGGGTTCTTGAAACACTGTCAACAGGTCCCTGAAGACAGATTAATAATAAAGTATGTTAAACAGTTGACAGGACTTGTAACATAATTGGCTGAGCTATCTGAAGGAGGGTCTCAACCTAAAACATCACCTATCCATGTTGTCCAGAGAGGGCGCCTGTCCCGTTGAGTTACTCCAGCTCTTTGTTTCCTTTAATAGAATATAAGAGCAATGATATCCTGATACAACTATGGGTGATCCTTTGTTAAACTGCAGTTAGATTACTGTCAACGTGGCTGATCACCACATGGCAGGAAGGATATGATAGCAGTAGAACGGTCATGGAGGCAATCTGTATGGACATTTCCAGGACTTGAGAATTTGCATAGTGAGGAAAGATTATCTTGTTTCATTTTTTAAAGAAAGGAAATTCTGGTGAAATTAAATTATTGTAAGAAGCAATCCCCTTTGACAATGGGGAAGAAATCTGTTCTTGCTGATCTGCCCTTGGTGTGAATTCAGTTCCATGACAATTTATCTTAGTTCAGATATACAGCATAGAAATTGGCTCTTCGGCCCACCAAGTCCACACTGACCATCAATTCACACTAATGTAATAAAAAGGAACTGCAGGTGCTGGGTTATACCAAAGATAGATGCAAGATGCTGGAGTAACTCAATGGGTCAGGCAGAATTTCTGAAGAGAATAGATAGGTAACATTTTGAGTCGGGACAATTTTTCACTCAAACTGAAATGTTATCTATGTATTTTGGCTGGAGATGCTGCCTGACCTGCTGAGTTACTATAGTATTTTGAGTTTATCAATCCACACTAGCTCTATGTTAGAAGATAGAAATAAAATGCTGCTGGATCTCAGCGGGTCAGGCAGCATGTCTGGAGAAAGGAATAGGTGATGTTTCAGGTCGGAACCCTTCCGCAGAATGAAAGATAGAGAAGGCCAGAACAAAACAGGGCTGGCATCGGATGAGTCAGGAAGGGCGGAGTCCATAATAGCCCGTTGTTGGTTTGCAAACGGTGGAAATGGTAGGACGACTAGGGGGGAGGAGAGGGCGGGGAGGGGGAAATGCAGGAGTTACTTGAAATTAGAGTGATCAATGGGGTGGGAGATTGCAACATTCAAGTGATCCACCCTGTTTCGACTAATGCAATCAACCCGGCGTGCAAAAAACAAATAGATCAAATAGAACAAGTTGACCTACAACTTTAGGTCATGCACGCCATATGCAAGAAGAAGAAAGATCAATATTCAGACCGCTGGGTTGTAAGCTGCCCAAGCAAAATATGAGGTGCTGATCTTCCAATTTGCTTGTGGACAGTGGAGGAGGCCCAGGCCAGAACGGTCAGTATGGGAATGGGAAAGGGAGTTCAAATATTTGGCAACCGGGAGATCGCGTAGGCCAAGGGGAACTGAGCGTAAGTTTTCAGCGAAACGATCACCAAGTCTATGCTTGGTCTCACAGATATGTAAGAGTTCATACCTGGAGCAACAGACACAGTAGTTCCATGTTATCCTACTTTCATTTTAGTTGATTCTTAACCGTATGTAGAAATTCACAATGACAACCCTTTGAATATACGAGTAAAGAAATCATCCCATTGTGTTAACTTCTTTGTGGAGGGGAGAGGGGAGCATTTTGTTCACTCAAGGGCAAATCCTGAAAAGATTACCAATTACCTACCAACCCTGAGAACACTCATCAATTGTTTGCCAAGTGCTTGGTTGTGGAGACTAGCTGCCTGAACCAGACGTGCCATGTCTGTAATGATGCACAGCTCATAAAAATCAACACTTGAGACAGCAGGAGAGCAAAATCAAAATATATATATAGAACCAATTTGTAGTGATCAGTCATTTTCACTGTATATCCAACTGTTAAATTGACAGCTAACATTGAAACCAGAGAGGATGCGAGTCATCTGCATTAAATGTACTGTCAATATATAGAAATACACTGAAACACTATTGATAAGATGTCACAAATGCATTTAGTAATGCTGTATCAGGTTATATATTTTTTCTCTGCTTTGATCCATTGAAGCATTTTTTTTCTCTGATCCATTAAAGCATTTTTTTTCTCTACTTTGATCCATTGCTTGACAGCTAAAAATTGAACATAAGATTGTAAAAGCATGTCTAGACACAAAATCCCCATAACAGTAGTGTAGTTTGATAACCTGCAGTAACTAACATTTTTATATCCTTAGTCCTGTGCGGGAGTGTCAAAGTGTTCTTGTTTTTAATGAAGGGAAAAATAGTGGACACAAACCTGTTTAACAAAACTCATGTGGTATAATTTGGAAAAAAGAGCAAGGAAGGTTACCGATCATGCCCAGGACACAATTTCCCCCTCATTATCATGTTAGTGTTTGCATCAGCTTGCTCTGCACAAATTAGCTGCCATGCCTACTTCATGAGACCAGTGGCTACACGTCCAAAAATATTTTATTTGGTTTAAAGCTCTTTGGGTTAGCCAGGCCGACTAAAAAAAATGAAAAATTGCTAAAGTAGACCAAGTCTTCCTTTTTAAAAATAAATTTCTAACTAATAGCCATGATCAAAGATAGAATAGGAGCCAAGAATATTTTACTTCAGAAGCTCCGGGAAAGATGAAGATTTGTATGCACTTTGGCTTCTTACAATTTCATGCTAAACTGCTGCTGTTTTTTGGCTTCAGAGAACTGAATAACATTGAATTCTCTAATTTCAGGGAACACCTCCTCCTATTTTCCCCTACTTTCTTTCCTGTACCCTCCCCCCCACCCACCAGGATGCATCCATTTTTCCCCAAGGAAAACGCAATGCTAAGGATTTATTTCAAGAGGACTGGAACACAAAAAAGGGATGTAATCCCTGAGGCTCTATAAAGCATTAGTCAGGCCAGATTTTGAGTATTATGAGCAATTTTGGGCCCCATATCTGAGGAAGGATAGGCTGACATTGGAGAGGGCCCAGAGGAGGTCGACATGAATTATCCCAGAAATGATTGGGTGAACATATGATGAGCGTTTGACGGCACTGGGCCTGTACTCATTGGAGTTTAGAAGGATGAGGGAGGACCTCATAGACACATACCGAATAGTGAAAGGCTTGGATAGAATGGATGTGGAGAAGATGTTTCTAGTAGTGGATCTCTCATTCTACCCCTTCCCATTCCCTTCCACCTAGCTCCTTCCTCTGGCTTTATATTTTATGTTCATATGTTCTAGGAGCAGTATTAGGCCATTTGGCCCATCAATTCTACTCTGCCAGTCACTCATGGCTGATCTATCTTAACCTCTCAATCTCATTATCCTGCCTTCTCCCCATGACCCCTGTCACCCTAATGCCCCTGTCCTACTTAGGAAACCTGAACAGAAACCTCTGGAGGCTTTGCGCCCCACCCAAGGTTTCCGTGCGGTTCCTGGAGGTTCCTGGAGGTTTTTGTCAGTCTCCCTACCTGCTTCCACTACCTGCAACATCCGGCAACCACCTGCAACCTCCGGGAACCGCACGGAAACCTTGGGTGGGGCGCAAAGTGTCCAGAGGTTTCCGTTCAAGTTTCCTAAGTGGGATGGGGCATTACTAATCAAGAATCTGTCAATCTCCGCCTTAAAAATATCCATTGACCTCCACAGCCTCCTGTGGCAATAAATTCCACAATAAATTCACAACCCTCTGACTGAAGAAATTCCTCCTCATCTTCTTTCTAAAGGTATGAACTTTTATTCTGACGCTATGGCCTTTGGTCCAAGACTCTCCCACTTTAATCCATTTGATTCCCCTTTCCTTTGTCATTCTTTTGCTCCCCTTTGTTGTTCTGTTGTTCATCTCTAGCCCTAGTCCAACCATCTGCCAATTAAACCCCGCTCACTTGTATCCACCTACCACTTGCCAGGCGATGCCTTGTGCCCACTTCTTTTCCAGCTTTTCCCCCCTGCTACAATCTGTCTGAAGAAGGGTCCCATCCCAAAACGTCGTCTATATATGTTGCTTGACCCATTGAGTTATTCCAGCACTGAATTCT
The DNA here is from genome assembly GCF_010909765.2 of Amblyraja radiata. NCBI lineage: Eukaryota > Metazoa > Chordata > Chondrichthyes > Rajiformes > Rajidae > Amblyraja > Amblyraja radiata. The sequence goes on from NC_045966.1 coordinate 46,364,259, forward strand.
ATGCAATGAATGACCAAGTATCTCACTTTCTGTCCAATTATTTCTGTACATCATCTAAAATATTGGCATTGCTTCCAGGTGAATATTATTTGGAGAAATTGTTTGGGGATATGGGTGAGATATGAACTAAATGGAATTTCAAAACTGATTTTGCAATCACAATAAATGTAATGTAAAAAGCATGTCATAAATTGATTACATTGCACTTCTATTGAAGGAGCCAGCCAAACTCCAAATGGTGTCAAACACATTACATGACTATGTTACTCTGCAAAGTAATTTGCAAGACCGAACATGATATTAAAGAAACTGTGAAACTTTGAAATCACATAAAATTCAAATACATGCCTCTACTTGATCTCCTCAGATTAGAAGATATGCATTGGTAAGTGGAGAGGACTTTGGTTTAATGCGAAAGGTGTGAGATTTAATGGGAATCTGAGGGGTAACTTTTTCACGTAAAAGGTGGTGGGTGTATGGAATGAACTACCCGAGGAAGTAGTTGAGTCAGGGAATTTGGACAGCTCCGCCAGTCTAACGATGAGGCCAACAGGAGCGGGGATACAGACCTCTACAGGCAAGCCAAGTAAATGCTGAGAAGAGGAATCAGCTGCCAACAAAAGGTACTCTCAAAAGTTGAGCAGCAAGTTCTCAGCTAGCGAATCTTCTTCAGTTTGGAAGGGCTTGCAAGAAATCACCAGCAACAAGAGGAAAACCTCCCGCTCCTTGAATAGTTGTCAGTTGACCAACGACCTGAACGAGTTCTACTGCAGGCTCGATAAACAGAAACATAACCCTGGTACACCCTCCCATGCTTCCCAATCACACCTACTCACAGCCTGACTCCAGTCTGCAAAAACTGGACCCTTCCTCACCCACTCCTCCCCAATCACCACTTGACACCTACTTACGGCCTGACTCCAGTCTGCAAAGACTGGGTCCTTTCCCACCTATTCCTCTCCAATCACCACTTAACACCCAATTACAGCCTGACTCCAGTCTTTCCCAAGGCTTTTGTCAGAAGACAGAAAAGCTAGAAATCTCCAGGACCGGACAATGTTTCCCCCTCTACCCTCAAGCTCTGTGCCGGACAACTGGCACCGGTCTACACAGACATTTTCAACCTATCCCTGCAAAACTGTACTGTCCCTGCCTGCTTCAAAGTCTCCACTGTTGTCTCTGTACCCAAAAAGACAAGGATTACTTAATGGTCTTAATGACTACAAGCCTGTCGCACTGACCTCTGTAGTCATGAAGACCCTTGAAAGACTTGTGCTGGCCCAGCTGAAAAATATCACAATATCACTGGTCCCTCTGCAGTTTGCATACCGGGCCAATCGATCAGTGGATGCCGCAGTCAACGTAGGCCAGCACTTCATCCTCCAGTACCTAGACGGCGACAATTTTGTTTGTGGACTTTAGCTCTGCATTCAGTGGATTTTAGATCACCATTGTGCCAGAGCTACTACACTCCAAACTCTCCCAGTTGACTGTGCCTGAACTTCTCTGTCAGTGGATCACCAACTTCCTGACAGACAGGACGCAGCATGTGAGGCTGGGAAAACACCTCGGACCCCCAGACCCTCAGCATAGGAGCACCGCAAGGCTGCATACTCTCTTCTCTCCTTTACTCTCTCTACACCAATGACTGCACCTCCACAGGCTCCTCTGACAAGCTTCTCAACTGCGGATGACACAACCCTGATTGGACTGATCCAGCATGGCTAGGAATCTACCTACAGACAGGAAATGACACAGCTTGAGTCCTGGTGCCTTCATAACAACCTGGAGCTCAATGCTCTTAAGACAGTGGAATTGATAGTTGACTTTAGGAGAGCTCCCCCTCCCCTCCCCCCACTCACCATCAACACACCACAGTCACATCTGTGGAGTATTTTAAGTTCCTTGGAAACATCATCTCCAAGTATGTGAAATGCGGGGCCACATTCACAGTCATAAAGGCCCAACAGAGGATGTACTTCCTGCAGCAGCTGAGGAAGCACAATCTGCCATAGGCAATGATGATCCAATTCTATAGTGCCATCGTAGAGTCTGTCCTCACCTTCTCCATCATGGTCTGGTTTGGCTCAGCCAGCAAGGACGACATCCGGAGGCTGCAGCGAATCGTCCAATCAGCTGAGAAGGTTGTTGGCTGCAACCTTCACCCCATCGACGAACTGTACACTGCAAGGGCCAGGAAGTGAGCGGGTAAGATCATCTCTCACCCTGGCCACAAACTCTTTGAAGCACTTCCATCTGGAAGGCGACTCCAGACTGTCAAAGCCGCCACAGCCCAACATAAAAACAGCTTTTTCTGCACGAGTAGCAGCTCTACTCAATAACCAAAAGTCTGTAGCCTCATTTTGCTCTGGTATTTTATTTCATTCACATGTTTAAACAGTAATGTTTTATTACTAATGTTTAATGTTCTATGTGTCATTCTTAATTGTTACTGTATGTCGTGTTGTTACTTGTGAGCGGAGCACCAAGGTAAATTCCTTGTATGTGAACATACTTGTCCAATAAACTTATTCATTCATTCATTCATTCATTCATTCATTCATTCATTCATTCATTCATTGATTGCAATGTTTAAGAAACAATTGGACAGTTACATGGATAGGAAAGGATTAGAGAGATATTGGTGAAATTCAGGCTGGTGGGACTAATGTAGATGGGACATGTTGGTTAGTTTGGGCAAGTTGGTCAGAAGGGCCTAATTCCATGTTGTATAACTATGACTCCAATTGGGGTTAATCTGTGAATGTTTCAGACACTGAAGGTCTATGTTCAGATCACTACAACATTACTGTTTGAAGTATCTTGCTACTATTTCAATTATTATCATTGACTTTTTTGGAAAAAATGTTGACCCTATTACCTCTATAGGGTATCCACTGGCGTGTCAAACAAAAGACTCTAAACCAAGATTTAGTTTAGTTCAGAAAGTTAATTAGCAAGTTGAATCGGTAGTAAGGAAGGCAATGCAATCTTAGTTATTTATATTGAAGGGCTATAATACAAAAAAAAAAGGGATGTAATGCCAAGGCATTTTACCACAGAAACATAGAAAATAAGTGCAGGAGTAGGCCATCCAAAATTAGTACTCTGTTCCGACTTTTTCCCTATATCCCTTGATTTCCTTAGCCCTGACAGCTAAATCTAACTCTCTTGAAAACAAGGCACTGGTCAGACCACATTTGGAGTATTGTGAGCTGTTTTGGGCCCCTAATCTGAGGAAGAATGTGTTGCTGTTGGAGAGGGTCCAAAAGATGTTTACAAGAATTATCCCAGGAATGATTGGTATAACATATTATGAGCATTTGAAGGCACTGTATTCAACAGAGTTTTAGAATGATGAGGGGGACCTCATTGAAAGTCACAGAATAGTGAAAGGCCTGGATAGAGTGAATGTGGAGAGGATGTTTCCACTAGTGGGAGAGTCTAGAACCAGACGCCATTGCCTCAGAATAAAAGTAGGTACATTTAGAAAAGAGATGAGAAAGTATCTATTTTGTCAGAGGGTGGTGAATCTGTGGAATTCATTGCCATAGATGGCTGCAGAGGCCAAGTCAATAGATATTGTTAAGGCAGAGATTGACAGATTCATGATTAGGAAGGGCATCAGTGATTATGTGGAGAAGGCAGGAGAATGGTGTTGGGAGGGAATGATAGATCAGCCATGATCGAAAGGCTTGATGGGCCAAATGGCCTAATTCTGCTCCTAGAACTTATGAACTGCAAGATGAGGTAGTTGAGGAATCTACTGTAACAACATTTAAAAGACATTTGGACAGGTACATGGATAAGAAAGGTTTAGAGCGATATGGTCTAAATGCGGGCAGGTGTGATTAGCATAGATGGGGCATCTTGATCGGCATGGGCAGGTTAGGCTGAAGGACCGAACGTCATCCATGCTTTATGACTCTATGACTCTGTAACCCATCGAGAAGCCAGTCAGCATTTATGGGTATGTATCAATATTAAATATTTCCAGTGCTATCTTACACCATTGACCCTGAGGTGAAAAATCCCAACCCTTTTTCATGAAAATGGCTGAGCATAAAATAATTACATTGATCGTATGTGTATTACGAATGGCTGGCACTAAATGGTGATTTATGACTTGGACTGAGCTGTAGGTGAAATCAATCATGTGATTTGGAGAAGACAGTAAACTGCAAAGGTGAAGCTTGAGTATTTTATGAATGGTGCTTAAAACATCAGAGGGATTTCCGACCATAATCTTAGAGGCTTTCAATTTTATTAACTGGAATTGACACTATACAATCATTTTGAGACACAATGAGATGATGGGGAGGAAATATGTAGTAAGAGAAAAAGGATATAGTCCACAATAAATATGTAAAATGTACATGGTGCTTTAGAGATATTGCATGACTTAGGCTTTGGATTGAATGAAACAGCCACCCCTCACCCATCTCTGACCCCCCCTAACTGATTATCTCTTAGTGGAAGATTCAAATGTAATTTTATACAGCAAAAATAACAGAATGAAGAGCCGGCAGCCTTTCCAGAATGTAATTACAAGTGATGGAAACCGTGACAATAGCAGCTCGGAAGCTTGGTCTCCTGCCGTGGAGGACTCCTGATACCCCAGAACCTTTTCATTATCATGTTCCATGGGAAACCTTCCATGTGGCTGCATAAAGAACATCAACACGAGACGCTTAAAAAGCTCAGCAGCTTCCACAATAGAATAGATTCTACACACCATCCTCTGCAATAAACATTTGTTCCCACCAACACTGGTGCATCAACAAAATACATAAAACATAGAATATAGAACAATACAGCACACGAATAGGCCCTTCGACCCATAATGTTTGTGCTGAACATGATGCTTAGCTGAATTGATCTCATCTGCCAAAGATAGGCACAAAATGTTGGGGTAATTCAGCAGGTCAGGCAGTATCTCTGGGGAAAAGAAGCAGGTGATGTTTCAGGTCAGAACCCTTCTTCAGACTTCAATCTGAAGAAGTGTTCCAACCCAAAACGTCACCTACGTCACTTTCTCCAGAGATGTTGCCTGACCCACTGAGTTATTCCAGCATTTTGTCTCTATTTTTGGTGTAAACCAGCATCTGCAGTTTCTTGCTTCACATGATCTCATCTGCCTGCACATGATCTATATCCCTCTAATTGCCTCTTAACCCCCCCCCTAACTTCGGAGTGGCGGCGCGGCACTGGCTGCAGCGGCTCACCGGCAGTCCCGTTTGTTTGTGTTTTTTGTGTTGTTTATTTTGTTTTGGTTAGTCTAGTTTTTGGTTTTTAGTTTGTGTTTTGGGGGGGTGGGGGGTTGAAATGGGGTTTGCAGTCTCTCCCTGCGGGGGAATGCAACTTTTTTGTCGTATTCCCCTTCTCTGTCTCCGTCTGCGCTGAGGCCTAATGGAGCTGATAACCTCGAGGCTCCGGAGGCAGAGCCCATCAGGACTCGCCCTGAGCTCGCTCCCGTGAGGGTGGTCCGGCTCAGGGTTGGAACAGTGCTCCCGTTAGAGGCTGTGGCGCTCTCGTGAGGGCGGCCAGCCCAAGGGTGGAACGAGGCTCCCGTCGGAGCGGCCGAGCTCGGGGAGGTGCGGCGCTCGCAGCCTGAGGGAGGTTCGGCGCCCATGTCGGGGCGGCCCGGCCCGAGGGTGAAGCGACGCCCAAGTCGGGGCGGCCCGGCCGGAGGGAGAAGCTACGCCCAAGTCGGGGCAGACCGGCCAGAGGGAGAAGCGACGGCCAAGTCGGGGCTGCCCGGCCCGGGGGAGGTTCGGCGCCCATGTCGGGGGCGGCCCAGCCCGAGGCTGAAGACGGCACGATACTCACGTGAGGGTGGCTGGGACGGTGTTTTTGCGGTGGTGGCCTGAGTCCGGGGTTCGGCCACGGGCCAGCGGCTGCGTCTGCAAGACTGGTGGGCGGCAGCTTCGACCACCCCGGGCCGCAGTGTTTGAGCCGCGGGACTGATTTATAACATCGCCCGGGGGGTATCGCCTCAGCGCAGAGGGAGAAGAGGAGGGAAGAGACTGCAGTCCTAAGACTTTTGCCTCCATCACAGTGAGAAGATGCTGGGTGGACTCACTGTGGTGGATGTTAATATGTGTTTATTGTTGTTTTTTTGTTATATTATATGTATGACTGCTGCAATTTCGTTCAGACTTCGGTCTGAATGACAATAAAGGCATATCTATCTATCTATCTATCTATCTATCTATCTATCTATCTATCTATCTATCTATCTATCTATCTATCTATCTATCTATCTATCTATCTATCTATCTATCTATCTATCTATCTATCTATCTATCTATCTATCTAACGCCACTGTCGTATTTATCTCCACCACCATCCCTGGCAGTGTGTTACAAACGCTCACAACTCTCAGTGTAAAAAAAAATTGCCCTGCACAACTCCATTAAACTTTCTCCCTCTCACCTTATAGCTATGCCTTCCAGTGTTGGACATTTCCACCCTGCGTAAAAAGTTTCTGACTTTCTACCCTATCTATGCCTACAGTGCAATTATTGCCAAGGCTACCTTAACAGTATTTCCCAAACTGCAACCCTCTCCCACCAGAGGCAAGTAATGAGCACCCGAAAATTCTCCTCCATCCTGACTTGGAAATATATTATCATTCTTGCTGGGCCTAAATGCTGGAAATCCCTTCCACACCAGGTGGATTTTAATGGTTTAAGAAAGGAGCTTATTTTAGGGAAAATTAGGGATGAGAATTTTTTGCCGAGCATATCACTGGCATCTATATCCCATAAATAATTCACAAAATATTCATATGACAATTGCCTTTTTTTACACTACCAAACAGACATTGGTATATACAAAAACACATGTGGGAGTCCAAAAGGATCAATTGCGAATTGCGAATTACAACGTGTAATGAAAAGGAACTGCAGATGTTGGTTTATACCAAAGATAGATACGAAATACTGGAGTAACTCTGGGGGCCAAGTGGCATCTCTGGAGAAAATTGATATGTGACATTTCGGGTCGGGACCATTTTTCAATCCTGACCAGAATCACCTCCTATCCATTCCCTCTACAGATGCTGCCTGACCTGCTGGGTTACTCCAGCAATTTGTGTTTGATTTAACTGCCTTTTTTGCAAAATAATCAGGACAGATGTTTAATAGGTTACTAAATGTATACTGCCTGTCTTGTAACAGCGCCTTGTGAGGGAACATGGAAAGGGCAGGACTATGCAGAAAGAAAATCAAATGGTTAACAACAACAACATTTTACATTAATATAGCAGTTTTAATGCAAGCCACCACCCCAAAGCACTCACGCAAGAGTGGGCATGACAATGCTCAAGGTGCGTCGCAACAGGGAAAGTGTTGGCATGGCAATCACAGACATCAGTAAAAATGGTGACTGTGGAGAGGTTGGGAGGCACAGTGCATTCAACCTCAATGTAGGCAGAGCAATGGACTGCAAATGTGAAAATGATTTCAAGTGACATCCACGGATAGCAGCCCAGGGTAAAATGTTATTTTCCAGTTCATTGCACTGTAACTGTTTTTATAGCTGGGTGCTCCACTTAAATAAACACCACAATTTGGTCACATTTGTGGATAATTTTTAACCCAGAGCACTCACCGGAGCCTGCACCTGCTCCATGCATAGCACAGCAGTGCCTCCTGTTGGGCGAGCGCAGAATTGTTCAACATTTTACACCCAGCCTCTGACGCACTCAAGATTCAGTTCCGAATTGACAAACAACGCAACAGGGTACTTTACAAAATATGAACAAATGTTCAAAAGATTATTTTTTTCTTTCTCCATCACTTTTTTCAGGATATTTTTCTGCAACAATCCACAACTTAATGCATATGTAACATTTTCTCCTTTCTTGTTGCCCTATTTAAAAAAAAGCTTTTATTATTTTTTTCTTCACATCTCATCGTAGAACCATCCACAGGAGAATAATTTCAGATAGAACCGATCCAGATCTATCTTCGATAGAACACTGAACAACAGGAACAGGCCCATCGGCCCATGATATCCATGCTGAATATGAGCCTCCTTAAACTAATACCTTCTGATTGCACATAATCCATGTCCATTTATCCCTGCATATTCATTTGTCTATCTAAAAGCCTCTTAAATGCTACTATTGTATCTGCTTCCACTACATCCCCTGTTAGCATTTTTCAGGCACCTCCCACTACCTGCACAATAAATTGCCCCACAAATCTCCTTTAAACTTCCCCCCTCTAAACCTATAGCTATGGCCTCCAGTATTTTATATTTTCAACCTGGGAAAATAGTAAGAATTGTCAGCCCTATGAATTCCACTCTTGATTTCGTAAACTTCTTATTAGTTCTCCTATCAGCTCCAGACAAAGTAAACCTTTCAAATATATTTTAAAAAAAGACACAAAGTTCTGGAGTAACTCAATACATCAGGCAGCATCTCTGGAGAACATGGATAGATAGCCCTTCTTCAGACCGATTATGGTGGGGGACGGGGAAAGGAAGGTGAAAGAGAGAAGGGGCAGTACAAAGCCTGGCAAGTGATAGGTGGATATACTGTAGGTGGGGTTGGGGGGGGGGGGGGGGGGGGGGGGGTGTGAATGGCAGATGGTCACCTATCCATGTTCTCCAGAGATGCAGCCTGACCCGTTGTGTCGCACCAGCTCTTTGTGTCTTTTCATGCAAACATGCATCAGCAGTTCCTTGTGTTCTCTAAATACCAACCTCACCCAGTAGCTGATGTCTCTAATTTACACAGCATCCTGGCAAACCTCCTCTCCAAAACCTCAACATTTGTTCAATAATGGGGTGACAAGGACAGCGCACAATACTCCCAATGTGGCCTAACCAAACTTTTATAAAGCATTAACATGACTTCATCAGTCATGAAGAAGGGTTCCGACCCAACACATCACCTGTTCCTTTTCTTCAGAGATGCTGCCTGGCCCATTGAGTTACTCCAGCATTTTGTGTCTATCTTCAGTGTAAACCAGTATCTGCAGTTCCTTCCTACTTAACATGACTTCCTGACTCTTCTACTCAGTGGGAAAACCTTCTTTCACCTCCTCTCTCCCACCTCCATTCCCTCTCCCCGTCTTTCTCCTCTCCACTCTCCTCTGTCCGCTTCCCTCCACAGATTTAGCATGACCTGCTGAGCTCCCCTGGCGTTTTGTATTTTGTTTGGAGAAAAATTGCCGATCCTTCAGCATCACTGTGTTTAAATGCAGCAACTCACTACCTAGTAGTGCTATGGGGACACCTTCATTACACATCTGCAGTTGGTTCAAAATGACAGGTCACTATCACCTTCTGAGGGGAAATTAGGAATGGTTAATAATTGCTGTGCCTGCCAGCCACACTCATCTATCTGGAGTCAATGAAAGAAAGATTTACAAAAGGCATAGAAACATGAATCTGTACTTGCACATGAGCAGACTGTCAGACTACATTTATAGTCAAAAGTGGATTTGTAAAACTCTTTGGGTGACCTGTCAATGAAATGATAGCATAGAAAATATTGTTATTCTGGTTTTGAATCGGAATCGGAATATAATACCAATAGTCTATTATATAAGTGACCTTAGGACTTGCATTGTATTCACCCTTTTAAACAGCCAAGTGTCCATAGAGTGCATAGAGATCTGATATGTTCAGAGTTTTCCACCTCATTTACACTGAAGTATGCAGTGTTTTTCATTCAACCCTGTTCCTGCAGTGGACCATATAATCTACTCCTCCTAAGTATGTGTCAAGTGTCCAAATATTTGAACTGGTAGCGACTGTCAGTTTGTCTTTACATAGCTAATACTCAGAATGAATAGCTGCAGCTGTAACGGTAGTTATATAACACTTAAAGTTCCATGTGCATCATTCTTTCCTTCAAAGGGCATTAGAATTACATAATATATCTTAAAAGATTTGTCTTAAAGATTTGAAGAATCCCTTTTCTCCCACAGTCCCGCTGCACTTATCATTCCCCCCCACCCCCCTCACTTGTATCCATCTATCATTTGTTTGGGTCCTGCTCCCACCTCTCTTTTCCAGCTTTCCTCTCCTCTACTACAATCAGTCTGAAGAAGAGTCCCAATTCAAAACCTTGCCTGCCCATTCCCTCCACAGATGCTGCCTGACCTGTTGTGTTACACCAACATTGTGAATTTTGCTCAGGATTAGATCTGGACCCAAAATGTCACCTTTCCATGTTCTCCAGAGATGCTACCCGACCTGCTGAGTTACTCCAGCACTCTATGACCATTTAGTTTGGTTTAAAGATACAGCATGGAAACAGGATCTTCTGCCCACCAATTCCATGCCCACAATCGATCACCAGTTCACATTAGTTCTGTTATCCCACTTTGTCATCTACTCCCTACACATAAGTGGCAGTTTTTACAGAGGCCAAATTAACATACAAACCCGCACATGTTTGTGATGTGGTTGGTAACTGGATCTCCTGGAGGAAACCCAGGTGATCACTAGGAGAACATGCAAACTCCACACATACAGCACCGGAGTTCAGGATTGAACCCAGGTCTCTGGTGTTGTGAGGCAACAGATCTATCATCTGTGTTGCTCTCCTCATTATAGAAATAGAGTCCCAACAAAAGTAAATGGATCTTGAGGAATTCAGAACCAAAGTCAATCTCACGCATATCTGCTCAGCCTTATTTCCAGAAGTAGTCAATGTTGACAGCTAGAATTCAGAACATTTGTTGTTTTACTTCCTCATTTGCATGAAGGTAAATAGTTTCTACATCAATATTAAGAAGAGTCCCAACCCGAAACATCACTTATCCATGTTCTCCAGAGATGCTGCCTGACCCATTGTGTTATTCCAGCACTTTGTGTCCTTTTGTGCTCACACTCAAATGAAGATGAGCTAACTGCTTACTGAGATGGGATCAATATTAGAAGCTATTAGTGACTCAGCCTAACTGATTTAACACTGGACCAATGTGAAATGTAAACTACCAGCAGAAGAGCAAAACATTTTGAAGATATTCTAGAGAACTGTATCACTGCCATTCTGGGGGCATCCTGTGCTATCAAAAACAATAAATCAAAACATTTAAAAAAATGTAATATGACTATTATTCCATAAATACATTTACCGTCTCATGAAGACTTGGCAATGCGCCAAATAGCTAGTACGGTGCATCCATTTTCATTTCATAGCCAAGACATGTTTCCTTTCCTTTCCCACTGGTATTAAAGTGTAGTGGTACAATTTCAGCCTGGCAAGCTTGATGTGAAGTGAATTATCAAGCATTTTCTGCTTGGTTTCACTGGCTACTCTGACCTGAAGCAAAGCCAACATTACAGACATTGCAGAGAATATAAATCCAAATGGTGACTTCATCTTTGGCATGTGTTGTGGACAATTCTCGGGACTGGATAGTTACCTTTCTGCAGGAAGCTATCAAGGTAAAATAATACAGTATGTGTCGGAAGGAACTGCAGATGCTGGTTTAAACCGAAGATAGACAGAAAAAGCTGGAGTAACTAAGCAGGTCAGGCAGCATCTCTGGAGAAAAGGAATAGCTGACGTTTCAGATTGGGACCCTTCTTCAGACTTAAAAATAATAATTTTTTAAGGTATCCATTATCTGATCTAACCCACAGTTCATAAGAAATGTGATTAAATTTGACAAAGTAAGCTATGTAAATTGAGACAAATCACTCATTGGTACCTGGAGGTGCTTGCAGCCATGACCAAAAGCCAGAAGCCCATCTAGTCTTTATCCTTTCAAACCCACGCAAGCAATAGGCAGCATTTGTGATGCTCATTGCTTTGAATCCATGGGAACAGTTACAAAGTGGTTACTGTGGGGTTCACCTGTACTCCATTGGACTTCGTCTAAGGAACTGATGCTCTACAATTCAGAGAAATATGTCCTGAACTCTTTTGCTCGATCTATTGTAGTCATAGTCTTAGAGTCATAGAATGATGCAGTGTGGAATCAATCTGAAGAAGGGTCTCGACCCGAAACACCACCTATTCCTTCTCTCCATAGATGTTGCCTCACCTGCTAAGTTCCTCCAGCATTTTTACTAGTGTGGAAACAGGCCCTTCAGCCCAACTTGCCCACACCAGGCAACATGTCCCAGCTACACTAGTCCCACCTACCTGCGCTTGGTCCATAGGGGGGACTTGTCTTATCCATGTACCTTAATGTTTCTTAAACATTGGGATAGTCCCCCAACTACCTCCTCTTGTAGCTTGTTTCATACACCCACCACCCTTTGTATGAAAAAATTACCCCTCAGATTCCTATTAAATATTTTCCCCTTCACCTTGAACCTATGGTCTCTAGTCCTTGATTCCCATACTCTGGGCAAGAGATTCTGTGCATCTACCCAATCTTTTCCTTTGACTCGTCACAGAGTTATGCAGTCATACAGTGAGGAAACTACTTGCCCACACCAACCAACATGCCCCATCTACCCTAGTCCCACCTGCCTTTATCTCTCTAAACCTGTCCTATCCACTGTACTTGTAGTTGAACTGAATGTATCTATGTATGGTATATCTGATGTGTTTGGATAGCATGCAAAACAAAGCTTTTCACTCTATCCGAGTACATGTAACAATGAGAAACCTAAGCCTCTACTGGACTAATCAATCTAGAGGCACAGATTTAAAAAAAAAACTCATTCAAGTTCAATTAAGGCAGCTGGGGAATTTAAATTTGACTAATTACATAATTTGAAACTAAAATTAGAGTGCTCAATTGTCGTATGCATTCAAGAATGGAACTATTGCGTTCTTACTTGTTGTGACTTTCCAGGCAAATTAATGCCACAACAGAACAAACACACATACAATAATCAATAATACAATATATTATCAGTTCTAATTGGTAATGCGACCATAATAGGGCGTTGAAATAATGAGTTCAACCTTATACATATTCCATAGTAGTTTGGCGCTGAGGTAGAGTTGTGTAGTTTAGTTCAAGAACACAATGGTTGATGAGAAGAAGCTGTCCTTGAATTAGCATCACGAATGGGGAAAATGAAACTGCTAACTATTGAAAAACTCATACGCTTCAGTATTGTCCTTGAGGGTGAAAATCGTTCATTCTCACTTAGTCTAGGCCAACACCCACTGCCGTTGTAGGGTACGTTGACCTATCCCTGTTCCAGGCATACACTGGCCCTATCCCCAAACTCTACCTCCGTTACATTGATGACTGCATCGGTGCTACCTCCTGCACCCATGCAAAACTCAAGAACTTCATCAACTTCAACACCAATTTTCATCCTGCACTCAAATTTACTTGGACCATCTCTGACACTTCCCTTTTTTTGATCTCACGGCCTCCATCAAAGGAAATAAACTATTGACTGATGTCTATTACAAACCGACTGATTCCCATAACTATCTTGACTACCCTTCTTCCCACCCTGCTTCCTGCAAAAACGCTACCCCTCCTCCCAATTCCTCCATCTACGCCGCATCTGCACCCAAGATGAGATGTTCCATATCAGGACATCCGAGATGTCCTAATTCTTTAGGGAATGGGGGTTCCCCTCTCCCATCAAGATGAGGCCCTCACTCGTGTCACCTCGGTACCCCGCAGCTCCGCCCTTGCTCCCCCCCCCCCCCCAGTCTAAGCAGGGACAGAGTCCCCCTAGTCTTTACATTCCACCCCATCAGCCATTGTATACAACACATAATCCTCCAAAATGTCTGCCACCTCCAACGGGATCCCACCATTAGCCACATTTTCCCATCTCCACCCCTTTCCATCTTCCACAGAGACTGTTCCCTCCACAACTCCCGGCTTAACTCATCCCTTCCCACCCAAACCACCCCCTTCCCAGGTACCTTCCCATAAAATCACAGAAGATGCAGCATCTGTCATTATACCTCCTCCCTCAACTCTGCCCAGGGATCCCGACAGTCCTTTTGGGTTAGGCAGAGGTTAATTTACACCTCCTCTAACCTCGTCTACTGTCTCCATTGTTCAAGATGTGGACTCTTATACTTCGGCGAGACCAAACGTACACTGGGTAATCGTTTTGCGAAACCTTCGCTCATCCCGCCTGAACCTACCTGATCTCCTGGTTGCTGGACACTTTAATTCTTCTTCCCATTCCTATATGGACCTTTCCGTCCTAGGACTCCTACATTGTCAGAGTGAGGCTAAATGCAAATTGGAGGAACAGCATCTCATATTTTGGTTGGGCAGCTGTAGTGTAAAAGGGTCAAACAGACAATTTCAGCTAAAATGTGGAATGGAGTTATCAGCTAAATTAGCAGCCCTTCATTCCATAGCTTCTTGAAAAGTTTCCGGAAGTGTTATCTCCTCGCACCTGTGATCATTGCCTGGGAACGCAGTCTTCAAGGCTATTCTATGGGAAAACGTAACATTGCCAAACACAACACAACTGCAATAGTTGAGTAGACCACCAGCACCCCCGGCGCTAGTAGCGCAGAAACGTTGCAGACAAGGGGGGCTTATGATTACCTCAGGAAGGGGGCAGTGGTGCGGTCTGCTCTGATATGAAACGCCATAAAGGATGGGGTTGGGTGCCCTTTCGGTGAGAGAACCTCAGCCTCGGACCAGGTCGCGAACGGTGTCTAGTGATCAAGAACAAAAGATCCTGTGGTGTGCTCTGATTAGTTTGCGAGTGCGTATGGGTATATGTTAGTGAATGTAGAAGCATCCTGTGGCATGCTCTGCTGTGTACTTGGGGTTTGCGAGTGTGTTCGGGGATATTCGAGGATACTGTACATGAGTGAATGTGCCTTATTTAGTAGTGTAATAAATTACTGAGTGAATCAAACTCAGTTATCTCAATCTGGTGATTTATCGAACACAACAGCAGCTTACAGCCCAGTGGTATGAACATTGATTTCTCTCACTTCAGGTTGCCCTGGCATTCCCTCTCTCACTATCACTCCCCCACCCGTCGACCTAGCATCTCATGTTCACCCTACAAACAGCTTACATGGCCTGTTTCCTTTATCATTGTTACTTTTTTGCATATGTCATTAATTGTTCTTTATATCTCCCCATCACCATCTATATCTCTCATTTCCCTTATTCCTAACCAGTTTGAAGAAGGGTCACGGCGCAGAACGTCACCCATTCCTTCTCTCCAGAGATTCTGCCTGCCCTGCTGTTACTCCAGCTTTTTGTGTCTATCTTCGGTTTAAACCTGTATCTGCAGTTTCTTCTTACACATCACCCACAGTCACTGGTTGATGTAAAACTGTCCTCTCAAAATGTCTGGAAAGTCATTTTAGGTTAGTTTAGAGCTACAGTATGGAAACAAGCCCTTCAACCCACCAAGTCTGAGCCTACCAATCATCACCCGTACGCACTTGGGAGAATATACAGAAGCCAATTAACCTACAAACCTGCGCGTCCTTGGAATGTGGGAGGAGACTGGATCACCCGGTAAAAAGTTAGGAATTAATCACTTCTATAATAGTTCCTATTTGTTCTATATGGGTGCATGGTAGCATAGCAGTAGAGATGCTGCCTTACAGTGCCAGCGACACGGGTTCGATCCTGACTATGGGTGCTGTCTGTATGGAGCTTATACATTCTCCCCGTGACCGCATGGACTTTCCCCTGTTGCTCTGGTTTCCTCCCAAATGCAAAGATAGACAGGTGTGAAGGTTAATTGGCTGCTGTAATTTTTTTAATTGTCCATAGTGTGTCGGATAGTGCTAGTGTTTGGGGTGATCGCTGGTTAGCGCACTCAGTGGGCCGAAGAGCTTGTTTCCACGCTGTATGTCTCTAAAGTAAAGTCTAATGATAGAGGTATTTGAGGCTTTTAGATATATACGTAGATATTCAGGGAGGGGAGGGACATGAATCGTGTGCAGGCAGAGTAGGTTAGTTTATGTTCATGTTCGGCATGGACATCGTGGGATGAAGAACCTGTGCGGTGTGGTACTGTTCTATATTCTAATATAATATTCATGTTTCCACTATCCACAGCATAAAATTCTGTGGTCAAATACTTTTCATTTTTGGCAATTTTTTTCTTTAATGGGTGAAAATGGTCAACCAATTACTGCTGAATCCCAGACCTCCCTCCTCCCCAAGAGTGAAACACAGTTAAAACCCTTTGGTTTGGGTGATCCTTATTTTCAAATCTATAAATGTAGCTGGTCTGTAAAGGGTTCCGCACTGGAATTTTATTGAGCAACACCATAAGCAATATCGTTGATGAGGGACACACCAAGAAGGTCACATCTCATCGAGCCAGGAAACTTCTAGGTTATCAAAGGACTGATGCCTCCATCTTTCACATCAAAGACATCTGTGCAGAATATTGTCTTCCCATGGCACAGATGATTGTGCAGGCCAAGTCATTGGGGGTATTGTTATGGTGGAGATTGACAGATTTTTAATTCATAAGCATGTCAAGGGTTATGGGGAGTGGGCAGGAAAATGGGGTTCACAGGGAAAGATAGATCAGTCATGATTGAATAGCAAAGTGGACCCAATGGGCCAAATGGCCTATTTCTGCTCCAATGACTTATGAACTCAATTTCTCCCAGGCAAACATTATTTTTACTCTTGCTGTCTTTGATATAGCTACACTACCTTACTCTATTTTGTGCTACGTGATAGATTGAGTCCTTGAGTT
Source organism: Amblyraja radiata (assembly GCF_010909765.2). Taxonomy (NCBI): domain Eukaryota; kingdom Metazoa; phylum Chordata; class Chondrichthyes; order Rajiformes; family Rajidae; genus Amblyraja; species Amblyraja radiata. The sequence continues at coordinate 46,380,864 of NC_045966.1, forward strand.
CAGCTAAATTATAGTTCTCTTCAGGCCCATTACCTTATCTTATATTTTCAGATGCATGTTCCAAGGCTCATAACTGGCAACTGAAGGGTATTGATTGATTAGCATTTACCGCCCTTTGGATAAGATGGGCCAAATGGCCTCCACGTGTCTTTTTTTTTATTATGATTTGCTTATAGCATGAACAACCCACTGCAGAATTGCATTCCTTAGTGGATTTCAGCAAGTTTTGTTTCCAGGCTTGTGTTTAATGTATCATCGAGGATTCCGACACTTATTTCTTATCTTGACACTTAGTGCTGGAGTGATTCACTTGGTGACATAGTGGTGCAGCTGGTAGAGCTGCTGCCTCACAGCACAAGAGATCTGGGTTGATTCTGACCCCAGCTGCTCATGTAGAGTTTGCAAGTTCTCCCTATGACCGTATGGGGTTCCTTCTGTTACTCCGGTTTCCTCCCACACCCCAAAGATGTGGGGGTTTGTAGGTTAATTGGCCTCTGTAATTGTCCCTGGTGTGCAGGGAGGATGGTATAGTGAGAACAGGTGATTGATGGTTGTTATGGGCTTGGTGGGTCGAAGGCCTGTTTCCACGCTGTATGCAGGTACTATCATAACATTTAAGATACAATTGGACAGGTACATGGATAGGACAGGTTTAATGTGTTATGTGCAGGCAGGTCGGACTTGTGTAGATTGGGCATACTAGTCGGCGTGGGCAAGTTAGTCCCACACTGTATGACTCTATGACTCTCTCTATATATATCTAAAACCAAAAAAAAATCAACAGGTCAGGTGGCATCTTAGCAGGGAATGAATAGGAAACGTTTTGGGTCGGGACCCTTCTTCAGACCGATTGATGTTGTTAACCATTTTAACTTCCTTTCCCATACCAACCTTTCTGTCCTCCTTTGCCCGAATGAAGCCACATTAAAACAGAAGAACAGCAACTCACATTCCACTGGGATAGTTAACAACCCATCGTTTTGAACACTGAATTATCCAATTTTAAGTAATAACACCCCACCTCCCACTATCTCTCCTGCTCCCCCATCCCGGTACACACACATTTGTAACACTATCTTGCCTCTCTTCCCCATCACTTTCCCCTTGTCCCATTCCACTTATATCTCGCCCTCTGGCCTGGAGAGAGTGGATGTGGAGAGGATGTTTCCACTAGTGGGAGAGTCTAGGACCAGAGGTCATAGCCTCAGAAAGGTGTTCCTTTAGGAAGGAGGTGAGGAGGAATTGTTTTAGTCAGAGGGTGATCAATCTGTGGAATTCATTGCCACAGAAGGCGTGGAGGTCAAGTCAATGGATATTTTTAAGGCAGAGATAAATAGATTCTAGATTAGTATGGATGCCAGGGGTTATGGGGAGAAGGCAGGAGAATGATGTTAAGAAGGAAAGATAGATCTGCCATGATTGAATGGCAGTAGACTTGATGGGCTGAATGACCTAATTCTACTCCTATCACATGCATTTATGAACTCTGGTTTAATCTATCACTCCTCTTATCACTTTATACAAAGCCCTTTTGTCTCCTTTTCATCCCCAGCCTTTGTCACCTACTCCACCTATCTGCTGATTAAAAAAAAAACCCTCAACTGAAACCACCTATCATCCTCGAGGTTTGGTTCCGCCCTCTCCCCAACCCTTTAGTCTCCTTTTCATTTCTAGCCTTAATCCAGCCATATGTCACTGAAAAACCTCGCTGTCCCTATCCACCTATCACTTGCCTGTAGTTGCCCTGCCCCCATCTCTTCACCGCGTTTCTTCCCCTACTATGATCAGTCTCAAGTAGGGTCCCGACCTGAAACGTTGCCTATCCGTTTCCTCCACAGATGCTGCCTGACCCATGAGTCTGAAGAAGGGTCTCAACCCAAATCGTCACCCATTCCTTCTCGCCAGAGATGCTACCTGTCCCACTGAGTTACTCCAGCGTTTTTTGTCTATCTTCAGTTTAAACCAGCATCTGCAGTTCCTTGCATCTCCTATTGCTTACTGTATCTGTTCAGCAAATTTTAATGTATAGATCTGTCACCTTCACAAACTCTCCACACAATCTACTTTGTTAAAAAATAAATTTGCAATTGGAGATTCAATGTCACATCAAAATTTCTCTTCCTCTTATTTGATTGCCTTGCATCCATCTTCCCTGCAAAAAGAAATGATTGGCGCTTCTTAAGAAGAGAACATTAATGCTGATTTTTTTTTAAAGTAAACCTTGAGCTAAATTAAAATATAATTTCATAAAAACTAAAAAGGTTTATCTTCCATTGAAATTCAACTTTTTCTTAAAGAATGTTGCCATGTTAGAATGATTCATTGATTGATAAGTATTCTGGAGTTACATCTTCCCCATACAAAGCCACACTGTTTTTCTTTTATGTGGAAGTCATGAAGGAGTAAGTTGCAGAAGAAAAATAATTACACTCTTGTTCATAGCAATCTTTTATTCCTCAATAATAGCAGCATTTTGTAATTCTGAACAGAGCAGCCCTATCTTGCCTTTCCAACTGCCTGCAATTTTCTTTACAAATTTTAACCACCGTGACCATTTTACTGCAGAGTTGGTGGTAGAAAAATTCACCTTGTAGTTGCAATGTCAAAACAAAAATCAGAATTTGTGCTCTCGTTTAACACGGCAAATAATGGTTCTGATGAACCCCTTGAAAATACAATTTACAAAATGCAATGCTGCCACTTGCTGCCAAAGCATGGGATAGCAACTCATACATTTGTCTGCCCATCCAGAAATGTACCCAAAGTTTTGCATGTCACGCACAGCTGTCACCGATCCCTTTTTAACAAGCTCATTTTTATGCCATGCAGAACTTGAACACAGCTGGAGGTAGAGAGCGCAAAGAAAGATTTACATTTATATAGCTCCCCGTCTTATCTCCACATCTCACTTCTGAACAGTGCTTCACACAAATTGCTTTTCAAAGGTGGTCACCATTGGCATAGAAGCCAAATATGACAAGCAATTTGCACACAAGAAATTAATGTGAATATTATTTAAATGAAATGGACAATTAGAATGATATTTAATTGATTCTGGGCAGCCTACTCAAAGTATTCCGTCATCTTCTTCAACAATTCCAGAGATCGGGGTTCGATCCTGACTTCAGGTTAGTTAAGTTTATTCTCACTTGTACTGAGGTACAGTGAAAAAGTGCTGTCAGTGTGGAGTTTACACATTCTCCCCATCCCCAGAGTGGGATAACATGGAACTGGAGCGTAGAAACAAGGACATGGTGATGCTGATTAATACATAGGGAGGAGGAGCCATCTTGGGGAACGGCTGCTAACCAGCAGCCGTCCGTTTAATTCACTTTTTTTTTGCAGTTTTAGTGAGTCCTGTGCCTTGTTTGTGGGAGAGATAGACTTTTTAATGTGGGGGGTAGGGGGTAACAATATTTCTAGGTCCCTACCTGGTCGGTGAGGCAGCTTTTTCTCCGGGCTGCCCCGTCGACCCGTTCTCGTGGCGGGCGTGGAGCGCCGTTTCCTGGCGGGGACCGCCCAGCACCTCGGCTTCGGTGGCGGCACAGCGCTGGAGCGCTATCGCGGAGCGGAGCGGGCGATGCCTTGCGTGGGTCGCCGCGCTGGATCGACGCGCTGGAGCTCTGGTGAGCTGTGACCGCCGAGATCAACACCTCCGGGCTGCGGGTCTGCGGAGCGGAGCGGGCGGCACCGACTCTAACATCGGGAGCCTGGGAGCTCCAAACCGGCGCGGCCTTGTCGGCTTCGGAAGCCGCGGTCCCCAGTTAGGAAGCGGCCATTCCAGGTGGCCCAGCCGCTGAAAGGACTCTCCCGACGCTAGGGCAACAGCACCCGGCCAGAACGGCCAGGAACATCGGGCCTCCGTAAAGGCAATAGCGGAGGCCTCAATAGGCCTGACTTTGGGAGAACTGGGGATGGGGACTGGACATTGTGCCTTCCCCCACAGTGGTAACCATTGTGGGGGGATGATTTTTTGTGTGTAAGTGAATATGTTAGTCTGTGTCCAAGATGGCTGTCGGAAGGGAGAGTGGACGCTAACGCGGTTTAGCTGCCGCTGCTCTCTCTTCACATTGTGTTTTTGATTTTTTGTCTTTGGAGCGAATTCTGTCTTTAATTTGTGTATTGGTGATGTCTTTATTATTTATTTTACTCCGACTATATGTTTTTACTCTCTTGTTAATTTCTGTAAGGTGTCCTTGAGACTTTGAAAGGCGCCCGCAAATAAAATGTATTATTATTATTATTATTATTAATACACAAAAGGACACACAGTGCCAAATTCTCAATCCAAAACTTCACCTATCCATGTTTTGCAGAAATGCTGCCTGACATGCTGAGTTAATGAGCAGTTTGTGCTTTTTTTTGTACACCAGCATCTGCAGTTCCTTGTGTCGAGGTAAAATGGTTTGCATTTGTTTTTAAGAGTTCCTTTGATGATGGGTGTTGCCTATGTAGAGTTTGCCTATTCTCTCCACGAACACTTGGGTTTCTGGAAACTTTGGGCCAAAGCGTCTGTTCACGTGATGCACTATTTTATGTTCTAAACTCTGATTTCCTCCCACAGGCTACAGATGTGCTGGTCAGTTTAATGGCTCTGAAGCCATTACCCTACAATGCCCAGTGTAGGCAAGTGGCAAAATAACAAAAGGAAGTGATGGAAATGAGAGAAAGAATAAACTGCACATTTTTAAGGAGGGAGAAAGGGTCTGATGAATGTGTTCCGCTGGGTGCTAACACTGACCTAATGGGCTAAATAGCATTCTTGTGTAACATAATTAATAAATGGCAAATCAAAAAGTAGTCTATATGCTTGAAGATCATTGTGCAGTGAGCTTCCGTCTGACACATGTGCAATGAACTAACATTTATCACAGATTCTGCAGAGGACTTGGGACTTGCAAGGGGTGAACCTGCTCAGGAAGAAATCGGTGGTGTGCTGATCTTTTGTACTGCCTTAGTGTAATCTATTATTCCTTCACTCTTATACTTAAAGCATTAGCATACTTAAGAAAGCTCCTGGGATGCTCTGTGGTGCTGAACTAGAACGGACTCCGCGGGAAGCTCGGAAGCCGCTGAACTCGGCCCCGAAGACCGGAGAGTCAAGGAGGATGGGGGAAGCGAGGAGAGGACCAGTTGAAAAGGGACTGGGGGTATTGCCTCCAGTGCCTTCAAGGTCGGCAGTGGGAGGAGCCTGTGGGACACGGAAGCAGTCGGGTGAGGAGACGGATGTCAGTTCGCGAGCTGAACTGAAAGTGTGCAAAACTTAAAGCCAGAGGAAGTGAAAGAGTGGAACAGTTAAAGGGTAAGGGAAAGGGGAGAATTGGGTGCATACCAGGGATGGTCACAGGAAAGCAGGGGTGGGGGGGGGGGGGGGGAGACAGGAAAAGGGGAGGCGTTATCTAAAATTGGAGATTTCAATATTCATACTGTTGATTGGGTTGTCAGCTATGGAAACTGAATACAAGGTATCTTTGGAATGTTGTAGGAAACCAATGCACCCAGAGAATACCCACACGGTCACAGGGAGAACGTACACACTCTTAACAGACAGCACCTGTAAACAGGATCGAAACCAGGTCTGTGGCACTGCAAGGCAAACCTTACCACAGCGCCACCCTTTTGATTTAGTTCTTTCTCATGGCAACTATTTGCTGGGATACTTTCCACATCTGAGACTGGCATGCATGCACCTTAAATTTCCATATGAACTGAAGGACAGTATGTGAAAAAGGAGCAGGTCCATTGCCGACAAAATCACTCGATATATTCACTCGTTGAAGATTTGCATTTTGTGGATTCAGGCAAGAGGTTTGTCACCATCATAGATTACACCTGCTTTTGGACAGCACAGACTGACCACATCAAATTGGAATTTGACCTTTGAAATCATTTTTCTGAGACCGACTTAAAACACATTTATTTCTCTGTGACCTGCACCTTTGATTGTTTTTGCCTCATTAGATGATGTTTAGTTTAACATGAATGCTTATAATAGAACACAGAGAGGAAGTGAGAGAGTTTTATTGACATATTTCCCAGATAGAACAATCAAATTCTTACTTGCAGCAACACAACAGAATATGTAAACATAGTAGACTGTAAACAATATAATAAACGAGAAAAACAAAAAGTTCACTGTTTGTATATAAACACATACTCACAACTATATATATATATACATATACCAGTCTGAAGAAGGGTTTCGGCCCGAAACGTCGCCTATTTCCTTCGCTCCATAGATGCTGCTGCACCCGCTGAGTTCCTCCAGCAATTTTGTGTACCTTATATATATATATATGTGTGTGTGTGTGTGTGTGTGTGTGTGTGTGTGTGTGTGTGTGTGTGTGTGTGTGTGTGTGTGTGTGTGTGTGTGTGTGTGTGTGTGTGTGTGTGTGTGTGTGTATATATATATATATATGTGTGTGTATCTTCTTCGGACTGATGTCCATGTTTCGGGTCGAGACCCTTTTTCAGACTGAAGAAGGGCCTCGACCTGAAACATCACCCATTCCTTCTCTCCAGTGATGCTGCCTGTCCCACTGAGTTACTCCAGCATTTTGTGATATATACACATACACGTAATTATATAACTTTTGTGATATATACACATAATTATATCACATAAAAACAACTATAATGCAAAAATAGTCTATGCAGTTCAGAGCTTACTTGAGGTTGTCGTGCTTAACGGCCAAATGGCAGCACCAATGAAGCTGTTCCTGAACCTGGACATCACAGTTTTCAGGCTCCTGTACCTTCTTCCCAAACATAGAACACTACAGCACTGGAACAAGCTGTGACATTCACACAATGTCTGTGTCATTCACACAAGGCCAAATTAAACTAATCTCAACTGCCTGCATGTGATCAATATCCCTCCATTCCTTGTATATCGTGTTTGTCAACTGCACCAAAAACTAACAATGAAATTCTTACTTGCAGCAGGACAGCAGGATTGTAAACACAATACTCGATAGATAACATGATAAACAAGGAAAAAACATTCAATACATTTCAATTGCAAAGATCAGTTACCATGAATGCGTTGGCTGTGATATGATGTGGATGCATTAGATTGGTTCCATTGAAGTGATCATTTAATTGGTAGGATTTGGATAGATTATATTTATTGAAAGAATAAGGATAGCTTCAATCATGTAACAATATCAAGAGATTACAAGTTCACAAATTATAGGAGTAGAATTAGGCCATTCAGCCCATCGTGTCAACTCCCGCCATTCAATCATGGCTGATCTCTGCCACCTAATCCCATTTCCCTGCCTTCTCACCATGACCCTTGACATCCATTCTAATCAAAACTTGTCTATGTCTACCTTAAAAATATTCACTGACTTGGCTTCCACAGCCCTTGGTGGCAATGAGTTCCACAGATTAATCATCCTCTGATTAAAGAAGTTCCTCCGCACCTCCTTTTTAAAAGAGCGCCCCAAGCGCAGAGGAGACACAGGAGCCAGGTGCAAGTTAAACTCAAAAAAGCTTCTAAAAGGAATCCTGATGAATAAGAGTACAAGGCTCAGCATAAGAAAATAATGCAGGAGTAACTCAGTGTGTGAGGCAGCATCCCTGGAGAAAATGGATGGGTGACATTTTGGGTCAGGATTCTTCTTTGGATTGAGGACACAGAAGGACAGCGATTGGGAGAAGTGGTGGATTGACTGTCAGTACCTGTAATCCAGGTTGGGCCCAAACTAGGTTTGGAACTGGAGTTGGAAGCCCTGAGGAACAGGATGGAGGCACAAGCAAGCAGAAAGAAAACACCCATGGCCATGATAGCAAGTCCAGGTTAAAACAAGGTCATAGAGCCAGAGAGCAGTGGGAACCACAGAGGGGGAATGGGGAGGGGGAGGGGGTGGGGGATGACAGGGAGTTCTCACAGAAGTCCCATTGGAAAGTAGAACTTCTTCAAAGTAGGCATACCTTGTGGAGATTTTGCAGTGGAGCAGACAATGATGTGTGAGAAGGAACTGCAGATGCTGGTTGATACCAAAGATAGACACATTATCAGCATGGGAAAATCCTGAACATGAGCACAAAGCTCAACATGGGAAAAACATCCAAGACTGCAGAGACAGAGATAACCATCAGTGCTTAAATTGAGAACTCAGTAGGTAACACAAATGATAATGACATACAGATAAAAAAATACTTAAACATAATTGAATATAAGAGAACACAGACTATGCTGCCCTTACTGGTCAGCAGATGAATCAGCAGGTACTGTGACAAATGAAACACCTCTGAAGACTTGAATAAGATGCTAGACATCGTTCATGGCTGTGGAGTCTAGAATGAGGTGTATACGTCTCTGATAATAAATAAAAAGAGAAAATACTGGCAACACTCAATAGATAAACAGCATCTGTGGCATAAAATCCCAGGCAAGCACATCAGGCTGAATGGCCTTTCCTCCTTCATGACTATATATCTCATGGCTTTTCTTTCTCCAGATCATTCAGTAATGTCACATTAGCATCCCAAAGCCCCAGCACAATTCAATAGGTTAAACACAAATTAGCAACCAAAACAAGGGCATCCATATTGTTCCATTATGCACAGCACAAAGTGCTGTAGGAACTCAATGGGTCAGGCAGCGTCTCTGGCACTTAATGTTTTGCTTAAGATTGCACCATCTGTAGTTCCTTCTAGTTCCATTAAACAATGCTTTTAGCAGCAAAAGACCACATGTAGGTCTTTTAAATTGTTGTATATGGAAAGGTATTTTAAATTTGTGTGTATTGAAAGGTCTTTTAAATTTGTGTTTATGGAAACATCCTTTAAATTGGTATAGAATAGAATAGAATAACGTTTATTGTCATTTGAACCTAAGTTCAAACGAAATTACATTTCTGCAGTCATATAAGCAGGAAAAATAAAACCAAGACACACAATCAACACAATTTACATAAACATCCATCACAGTGAATCTCCAAACATCTCCACACTGTGATGGAATGCAAAGTCTTGTCTCTCCCTTGTTCTTTATTCTTCTCCCGATGTTAAAGCCCTCGGCGGGCGATGGTAAGTCCCGCGGCCGTTAAGGCTGCGTCGGGCGGTGTAAGGCCCCGCCCCGGGTCCCAATGCTGCTTCGGGCGGTGTAAGGCCCCGCCCCCGACAGGCGAGCGATGGCAAGTCCCGCGGCCGTTAAAGCCGCACCGTGCGATGGTAGGCCCCGCTCCGGGTCGTCTTCAATCCCACAATTCAGGCGGGAGTAGTTACTGTTGCGGGAGCTCCGAAAAGCGGTCTCCCACCAGGGACCCGTGAGCTCCCGATGTCACCGTCCACCAGGCCTGCGGCTGGAGCCTCCGAAGCTCCGAAGTCGGGTCGCAGCCGCGCACCACCACAGCTGTCCACGCTCCGAACTCGGCCAGCTCCACGATGGTGAGTACAGGCTCCGCGATTGGAGCCCCCAGGTCGTTGGAGGCCGCTCCACGGTGCTAGGCCCCAATGACAACGGAGACCCGACAGGGAAATGGTCGGATCCCCTGTACAGGGAAGAGATTTAAAAGTTCTTTCTAATCTTGATTGGGTCCCAATGGTAAGTGGAAATTCAAAAGGTTCTCCTTTATCTTTAAGGAAAGTCAGATCAAAGAACAACTGGAAAAAAAGGACATTTCAAACCGATTCTACGTCAGAATGATTAGTGACAGAGAGAAAAATAATGATCAAAACTATTGCTTCATTGACATGCTGCAAAGAACCAGTGTTTGACCTGTATTTATATTATTGATGTAGACTGTCCAGTTGAATGTCTGGTCACTGTCAACCCCCAGAATTGTGATTGCATGTGTAGCAACACATTGCTATTTTCAATGAATATCAAAAGTAAATGCTTACAGTGTCTCTCGCTGAAGTTTAACCCTGTCTGGCATATTTGTGGTGTCAATGTTACCTTAATTTACATTCATATAACATCTTTAACACAGCAAAACGTCCAAGATTGTTCTGGTATTCAGGCAGATTGAGAATAGCTGAATTTAAATAGTCAGAGATTCCTGGAGTGATACAGTGTGGGAACAGGCCCTTCAGCCCAACTTTCCCACACCGGCCAACATGTCCTAGCTACACTAGTCCCACCTGCCTGTGTTTCGTCCATATCCCTATAGCCCTGTTCTATCCATGTACCTGTCTAACCATTTCTTAAACATACTTAAAAGTGTTTCTTAAGTGATTTTGAGCATTTTAAACCAGGCAAAAAATAGGGTATAGCGATTTTATGAGGCAATTCTGGAACTAAACCATTATCAGTGACAACGTAGCTGCCAGAGATGAAGTGATTTAATGTACGTGTTGATCATGCTCCAATTTTAAAAGAATACTATATTTTCATTAAAGATATAAGTTGGAGAAGGATAGCGTGGTACAAGACTACCAAGAATTTGTAAACAAGATTGGGATGTTTAATTTTTTTTTAATACAGAAGTTTAGTGACATGGCAAGTCACACATCAGTGTGGCAAGGTGGCACAGCGTTAGAGTTGTTGCCTTACAATGTTCACAGTGCCGGAGACCCGGGTTCGAACCCGACTATGGGTAACCTGTACGGAGTTTGTACATTCTCCCCATGACCGCGTGAGTTTTCTCCGAGACCTTCGGTTTCCTTCCACACTCCAAAGACATACAGGTTTGTAGGTTGATTGGCTCGGTTTAAGTGTAAATTGTCCCTAGTGTGTAGGATAGTGTTATTGCTGGTCGGTGCGGACTCGGTGGATCGAAGGGCCTGTTTCCGCGCTGTATCTCTAAACTAAAAGTGGTGTCAATAAATGAATGAAATCTGTTTTATTCTATGTAGAATATTGTCGATGAACTAAATGGATTCCTGATAATCTGTTATTTTATGTGATAGACCTTCTGCTGAGGTCCACATAGATCTCCTAATATATTCCAATGGGGCAGCGTAACTTATTTTGATGTCCTGCCTCTCACTCTGAGATATCTAACTGCTGCAAAGGTTTAGGTTTAAGTTTATTATTGTCATGTGTACTGACATTCAGCAAAAAGCTTTGTTTTGCATGCTGTCCAAACAGATCAGATATACCATACATAAATACAATCAAGTCAAACTCAAGTACAACAGATGGAGCAAAGGAGATATACAGAGTGCAGAATATAGTTCTCAGCATTGTCGCGCATCAGTTCCAAAGACAATGTCCAATGCCACTGTCTCAAGGGACATAGCCTCTGCCAAGATCCATCTGGATCTCACTGAACACCTTCGCTCAGTCCGCCTGAACCTACCTGATCTCCCGGTTGCTAAACACTTTAATTCTCCTTCCCATTCCCACACAGACCTTTCTGTCCTAGGTCTCCTCCATTGTCAGAGTGAGGCTAAATGCAAATTGGAGGAACAGCATCTCATATTTCGAATGGGGAGCTTACAGCCCAGTGGTATGAATATTGATTTCTGTAACTTCAGGTAACCTCGGCATTCCCTCTCTCTCTATCCCTCCCCCACCCAAGTAGCACTAGCTTCTCATTTTCATACAACAAACAGCTAACAATGGCCTGTTTCCTTCATCATCATTACTTTTTTGCATATCTTTAATTCATTGTTCTTAATCTCTCTACATCATAGTCTATATCTCTCATTTCCCTTATCCCTAACTTTTCTGAAGAATGGTCTCGACCTGAAACATCATCCATTCCTTCTCTCCAGAGATGCTGCCTGACCCATTGAGTTACTCCAGCTTTTTGCGTCTATCTTCGGTTTAAACCAGCATCTGCAGTTCCTTCCTACACCTGGATCTCCTGGCAGATAAACCTGTCACTGAACAGGAAGGCAATAAAAGCGAGACATGCAAGCCTTCTGCACTTCCTTGCCATGAATAAAAGGCTTGAGAATGTGTAAATGACATACATTAACCCTAATGGTGTTGCCTTCCTGCTTCCTTCTTTCCTTTCCCTTCTTCCTTTCTTTCACTTCAACACCATTGTCTATGGTCCATCTTTCAGTCCCACTCCAAGGGATTTGAAAACCTGGTTATGAATTTAAAAACTTTTAAGAACAAAAATTAAAGTCCAGTGGCATAGAAAAACAACCTATGGCAGGTTGTATTTCATGATCAAGTGGTGTCTATAAATTAATTAGATCAGCATTTGCCATTTGAGGCAAACTAAATGGTATCCCAGATAATCAGATCTCTACAACATAGATCGTGTGGTTCTCTGAAGAAGTTCTCTCATGAAGATTAGGTTATCTGAAACTTACTTCCATAGCTTTCAGACATCCGCCCTGATCTACTTGATCTCAATTATCTCTCCTAATAAATCCCATTGAGGTCATCTTCTTAGTTTAGTTTAATTTATTTTCATGTGTACCGAGGTACAGTGAAAAGCTTTTGTTGCATGCTATCCAGTCAGCAGAAAGACAATACATGATTACATTTGATCCATTTACGATGTATAGATACATGATAAGGGAATAACATTTAGTGCAAGGTAAAGCCAGAAAAATCCTATCGAAGGTAGTCTGAGGCAAGAGCGGAACTCGCTATCAAAACATGGAGGGGACGGGGGACACAATTTTTTGGTGGCTCAATCCAGCGCTAAATGCAGCTCAACTCTGCCTGTCTCACCAGGTTAACTACAGCCCTGTCTGGACTGATGGGACACCAGCGCTGCTTCTCCGTGCTGGCCATATTTCCCGCAAGTCCAGGAAGGGTTGTAAGCTAACCAGGCGGGACAGGCAGAGTTAGCTGGGTTTAGCGCTGTTTCTCTGCGCTGGCCCGTCTAACTGCCAGCCAAAGACCCTATAGCGGAGGATCTTTGCTGCCGACCTCTCTGGCCACCCGTGGGGGGGTACTCGGGAGAGGACAGGACAGTGCTGGAGAGCCGGCCGGGAACGATCCTGGCTGCGGATGAGGCGCAGGTCTGTGCCACGTCTCCCTCCTCCAATCACCACGCTCTATCCATCAGCCCCACCCCCACTGTCTCGCGGAAAGCGGAGATTTCACCGGATTTTAAAATCTGGATTACAAAAACTTGGGGCGGATGTCCCCCACCTCTCAAAACATGGAGGGGACGTGTCCCCTCTGGCCCACCCTCCCGGGTTTTCCGCCCCTGGTCCGAGGGTCACCAATAAGGTAGATAGTAGTTCAGCACTGCTCCCTGGTGGTGGCAGGATGATTCAGTTGCCTGATATCAGCTGGGTACCTGCATGAGTAAGGCCATTGTTGTGAGATTGATGTGGCCAAGATCCTTGTCGCACACACATGGTATTATGTGATGCAATATAATCCTATCTTGGCTTCCATCCCAAGGCAGAAATAATATAAATTTTGATGATTGAAACCTAATTGAATCGCCGTAAAATAGAAATGGTGACCTCGTAAATGTTAATATTAAAATCAATCTGGCATAGTCTTCTGCACTGTGAATATTGCAACAAAATAGTACAACGTACTTTCCAATCTCCACTTCATCATATTACTCAGGATTGTGGGCACTGTAAACACCGGCATCATTCCTTATAACATTGTATACAATATATTTATTTTAGTGGTAAATAAAGGCACCTCGCGTTTTATGCAGGCTTGATTTATGAGCTTTTGAAATAACATGCTTGTTTAATTAATACCAAAACCTAATTTGGGCGCTGTATTTTTGAAATATTTTGCTCAAATTTATGCTGGTTTAATTGTTTACATTTATATGTTTAAAATAAGTGTTTTGGAGTTACGCGCTGCTTTTCAGGAATGTAACCCCGAGGTAAAACACGAGACACCTGTACATTGTTGAAGATAGCTCATGCCTAATTAAACAGCTTCCTCAAGTCAACACAGTCAATAGGAGGAAAAAATAGTTTACTTGTTGTGTCTGATATTGTGTGTGATAATAGTCTTTAACCAGTATAATATTCATGACACATTAATTTATTTTGGTACTTCTAAACAGGTACCCGGACTAGGCGCCGACAGACAAGAAGCCGAACCAAAGAAGTCGAAGCCAACGAACCGAATGGAAACGAGGTCGAAACGCCAATAAACCGAAAGAGTCCGGAGACGAAACGCCTACTAACCGAAAGGATGGGACGCCTAAATGCAACTAACTGAAAGGGCAGGATGCCTAAAAGCCAATGAACCGAAAAGCTGCGTCGCCTAAAAGCAAACTTACCGAATGGCCGCTCTGTGAAAACGTCACCTACCCGAAAGGCGGCGTCGCCTGCAAGCCAAAGGACCGACTGCCGCTCAACAGAAAAGTGCAATAATGGACTTGACGTTGCCGGGGGGCAGGACTTGTCAGCGATTGGTCCAAACCCACGGGTCCATCACATCACTGTGAAGGCATGAACATTGTGCCAAACCTCCTCTCCACCAGATCTGCAGCCCACGGAAGGTGGCCGTGGGAGAGTGGGGACTGTCCCGAGCGATGCACACCTTCGGCCGCTTTCAACTTGGTGCTTGGGTTCAGATTGCCGAATCACCTATGGCTTGTTTGCTTTTAGGTGATGAAGCTGTTCGGTTCGTTGGCTTTTAGGCGTCCTGCCCTTTCGGTTAGTTTGTATTTAGGCGTCCCATCCTTTCGGTTAGTAGGCGTTTCGTCTTCTGACTCTTTCGGTTTATTGGCGTTTCGACCTAATTTCGATTCAGTTATTTGGCTTCAACTTCTTTGCTTCGGCCTCTCCTCCGTCTGCACCACGTCCGCACATGTTCTAAACATATATTCCACCCTGTTTCATTCTTTATTTCAACTGGAAATTAATCCCCTATATCAATGGACTAATTTTAGATTGTTCATCTTTTGCGGAAATCCAAGAAGAACAAGCAAGAGATTTATATAACCAGTTAACTACCTTTCCCCTTAAGCTGTCACAATAGCATAATGTATACCAAGTATGCGTAGACTATGACCTCAGAATTAAATGCACTTCTGTGGCGTCAGCTAATACACAGACCACTTATGGTCGAACCCTCGTCAGTAGCTATGAGGGCTGGCACGTGGCGTCACTAGGAGGAGTGTCCTGCTACTTAAGGTTATCTCACCTCGAGACCTGGGAGTCCACCGGTAGCTGAGCCCGAGAGAACAACCTCGCTCAGCTACAGCAGCAATGATAATTACGTTAGCGGACCAACTTAACATGTAACACCTGAATAAAACTACTGTTTGAACCTGCCTGATGTCTGGCCTTATTCACAACATTTGGTGCTGCTACACTGCCTTGATTGGAATACAAAATGTCCTACTGCCACTAACCATCATTCTCTGTCATCATCTGGAGGATGTGGTAGGTGTGTTACGCACTGCTTTTCAGGCAGCATCTCTGGAGGATGTGGTTGGTGATGTTTCGGGTCTGGTATAGGTTTAGGCATACTATTGTTACATGTACCGAGGTACAGTGAAAAGATTTGTTTTGCATGCTCTCCAAACAGATTAGATATACCATACATAGGTACATCATTTCAAACTCAAGTTAATAGATAGACCAAATAGGAAGATATAGAGTGCAGAATACACTGTAGTTCTCAGCATTGTAGTGCATCAGTTCCTTAGACAAAGTCCAAAGCCCTCAAATGGGGCGGTACAGTGGTACAGGCCTGTCCCACCAGCGATTGCATGCGTCTAGCGCGACCAAACATGGTGGCTTGAGGCGTTCGGCCTCGTGGGGCCGGTCCCACTTCCAACCGCGGAGCCGTCTGGAGTTGTGCGGGGCTGGTCCCGACATCATACTCACCAATCAGCTGGGCAGGAGGGGGGCCGCCTGAATTTGGGCGTCGCACGGCGTCGGGCGGTTACGTCATCACGCAACAGCACGCCGGGCGGTGACGTAATCGCGCAACACCACGCGCTAGGCATACGCCGTCAAGGCGCTGCATACGGCGTCGAGACAGTGCGTACGCCCGTCCAGGCACTGCGTACGGCCTCAATGCGGCTGCGGGCCAATAGGTCATTGCCGCGCGGAATTTTTGGACAGTGTCAGTTTTTCGGAGCTCTGCGCGATGTCGGGACCAGCCCCGCACAACTCCATACTGGTCGGCATGGACTCGGTGGGCCAACGGGCCTGTTTCCACACTGTATCTCTAAAGTCTAAAGTCTGAAGGTGACTCGAAACAGTTGCCCAGCTTAAGGAAGAACTGATCAACAGCCTAATAATAGGTGTTCCTGAGTCTGGAACCTTCTTCAATTTTTTAGACTTTGCAGTTCCTTACATCTTCCAGAGATGCTGCCTGACCCACTAAGTTACTCCGGAACTTTGTGTTCTTTTTTGTAAACCAGCACCTGCAGTTCTTTTTATCCTCATCTACTCTCCCACAAGTAGGATATCCATGCCCAGAAATCTTAGATGCAATACCAGTTGCAGAATGATAAATGAGGGAAGTTGCAAGTTTGTATTCAGGGAACTGCAACAAGATGGTTGTGGGGACTTGAATTGGAAAAGAGCATTGTTATAGAGAAATAAAGAGAGATTTACATCTAGATTTTAGACTTTAGAGATGCAGCGTGGAAGCAGGCCATTCGGCCCACTGAATTTATGCCGACCAGCAATCAACCTGTACAGTAGTTCTATCCTCCACATTAGGGACAATTTACAGAAGCTAATTAACCCACAAACCTGCACATCTTTGAAATGGAGCTGCTGAAGGAAATCCACGTGGTCACGGTGATAAGGTACAATCTCCATACACACAGCACCCATAGTCAAGATCGAACCCGGGTCTCTGACACTGTAAAGCCACTGCGCCTCCCTTGGCGAAAGGTTGAAGTCACAAGGACAGTGGTCCATTAGAAAAGTCGAACCAACCATTTAAATGGATCTTCAGTGCAAATTGTTTGAGAGCTGAAGTCACATTCCATCTGAGAAGATATTTCAATGCTGTTCCGTGAAGTTCTCTGTGCATTCTCACACAATGAGAGAAATCCATTCCTTCAGCCAGAAATTGTTATTGACCACTAGCCATTTAACCTCGCTCCTTGGCCTCACTTTAGTGGGACAAGATGCCGGTATCAGCTGCACAATGTCTCTCATACTTATCATGATGGAACATGTACATTTTACGAGTGCTCAAAGCAATGAGATTGGATTCCCTGCCAGCAGTCGCCCCATTCCTTCCAGCAATTGGGTTTAAAAATTCATCTGTTCCTTCCTGACAAAAAATACATTTAAATTATGCATGAAAGTAATATTAATGTGAATTATAGAAATAATATGTTATATTCAAAGTAATAAAATGAACATATGATGCAAGTAAAATCCATTAAATGCATAACTCAACATACATACCCTGTATGGTCTTTTGAATCAAGCATTCATTTTTCATGTTAAACCTATTAGTGTGGACAGCCAGATTGATTGGATTTGAATTAAGTTAATGTGAAGCTGGTGGTTGCCTCTGATCATGTGATAGCTGGTTATTATAGTGCATTGTACTGATCTAGACATTACAAGTGGAAATCTCTTCTCTAAACCTTTTGTCAATCTCTCTTTGCCTAACAGTATAATGCCCTGATGCATCTTGAATGTATTTCTCCCTTTTATTTTAAACTAAGCACGCAGCAAAAATATCACAAGAGAAGAAGAGATAAAAAGAGTGTGTATGAAAGAACTGCAGATGCTGGTTTAAACCAAAGATAGACACAAAATGCTGGAGTAACTCAGCGGGACAGGCAGCATCTCTGAAGAGATGGAATGGGTGACCTTTCAGATCGAGACCCTTCTAAAGACAGTCTGAAGAAGTTCTCGACCGGAAACGTCAGCCATGCCAGCATTTTGTGTCTGTCTTTGAGATTAAAAAAAAGAGTGATTGGCAATGATCGGTTTGTTGCAACACTTGGCCAGAGTCATTGTCTTCTTTATGTGTGTAATGTGGCTGAGTTGTGAAATGAGTAGAGTTGCTGCCTCACAACTCTGGCAACTTGTATTCAATACTGATTGATCTTTGGTGTAGTCTGTGTGGAGTTTGCAGATTTCCCCGTAACCATGTGGATTTCCTCCAGGTGCTTCGTACATATTCATACAGCATGGAAACAGGCCCTTTGGCCCAACTTGCCCATGCCAACCACAATGCTCCATCTTCACTAGTCCCACCTTCCTGCATTTGGACCATATCCCATGCCTTTCTTATCCATGTAGTTTACTGAAGTCCATATAGACAACAACTTCATAGTGCATAGGTGGGTGGTACAATCTGGGAGGTTTTGATGGGAATATGGGGAGGACATAGTGGGTTAAGGTGAGATTCACATCAATGCTTTGGCATGGACTTTGTGGGACAAAAGGCCTATTTTCATGCTGTACTTTAGAATCTAGAGATACAGCGTGGAAACAGACACTTTGGCCCACAAAGTCCACGCCAACCAGCAATCACCCCATACACCAGCACTATCCTACACACTAGGGACAATTTACAAATTTACCAAAGCTAATTAAACTCCAAACCTGTATATCTTTGGAATGTGACAGGAAATCCAGAGCACCCGGAGAAAACCCATGCGGTCACAGGGAGCATGTACAAACTCTGTACAGATAGCGCCCGTAGTCAGAATCAAAATTCACCGCCCAACTCTATTACTCGTTCTCTCTATCACTGCATGAAAATCCTACGTGGAAAAAATTTGGTTTGCCGACCATGACATAATGAATCAGTCTGAAGAAATGTCCTGACCCAAAACAATTTGTATCCATTACCTTAACAGTTCCTGCCTGACCCGTTGAGTTCTTCCCTGACCTATTGATTTTCATTAGCCTTTTGTTTTTGGCTGAAGGTTCCAGCATCTGCAATTTTTTCTGTCTTCATGTAATGGATATAATTGGACAAGACATTTGGTGCTAAAGTCAGATGATGTATCAGTTCTTAACCGCATGCCCTTCAACATAAAACCCCTAACCCTTTTAAAGTCAACATTTTAAAAATGGAACTTGCAAGTAATGTGAGTGTATTCGGTATGAAACGCTGCACAGCTGATTAGTGTTTGATGCTGATATTGGGAGCATGAAATGGAAAGTGTTCCATGATTATTCTTCACCTTGAAAAGCTCAAAAGCTGAAAAGCTCAAAAAAGATTAAAAGCTACAAATCTTCCAAATCAATGGAACTCACAGGCAATGGGCCCCTCAAACTATTTTCAGTCGTGGGCAAAATTTTCAGCAACGTGACTAAGAAGGAAGATGATTTCAACTGCAAAAAAAATGTGATTAGAAATAAACAATACACAATGCGTTTGATCACTCTCTATAATAGATCAATGCGATCAACGATCAGCACGATGATAAATAAAAAAGAACAATAATACATTTCAAGAAAAATGGGCACAGAGTGCTGGAGCAATTCAGCAGGTCAGACAGTATCTCTGGAGAACAGGGACAGGTGTCATTTTGTGTCAGAACCCTTCAGACTGAAAGATAGAGCCACTGAAAGATAGAGATATAGAGGCTCCATCCTCCGGGGGGGGGGGGGGGGGGGGGGGGGGGGGGGAGGGGTGAGGGGGGATGGACAGTGAGAACAAAAGGGAAGATCTGTGAAAGAAGAGTTTGTGATAGGAGGTAGATACAAAATGCTGGAGTAACTCAGCGGGACAGGCAGCATCTCTGGAGAGAAGGAATTAATGTGTGATGTTTCGGGTCGAGACCCTTCTTCAGTGATAGGGGTATTGATTGTGATTAAGGGGTGTAAAATATATGGCTGGAGGAGGTGGGATATGAGGAGATGAATAGCAGAAGACGAGAAAGATAAAAGCTGAATGCTGGAAATATGAGATGCAATACTGGATAGACTCATGATCTGAAATTGTTGAATTTATTGTTGACCCTGAAAGCTCTAATGTACTAATTCAGATGACATGCTGTTTAGTTTAGTTTAGAGATACAGAGTGGAAACAGGCCCTTTTGCTCACTGAGTCTACGCCAACCATCGATCACCCATTCTCTATCCTACACACTAGGGGCAATTTACAGAGGCCAATTAACCTACAAACCTGCGTGTTCGGAATGTGGGAGGAAACCAGAGTGCTCGGGGAAAACCAATGGGGTGAACATGCAAACTCTGTACAGACAGGATCAAACCCTATAGTCTCTGGCGCTGTGAGGCTACAACTCTACCACTGTGTCACTGTGATACTATGTTCCTTCAGATAATGGTGAGTTTTTTTGGAACAGTGTCAGAGGCCAAAGCTAGAGAGGTCAGATTGGGAGTGAGATGGAGGCCTAACTTGAAACATATAGAGTCATACAGCACAGAAACTGGCTCTTTGGCCCAACTCATCCATGCTGGCCAAGATGCCCCATCAAGGCTAGTCCCATTTGCCCACATTTAGCCTAAATTCCTCTAAACCTTTCCTATTCAGGTACCAATCTGAGTATCTTTTAAATGCTGCTATAGCACATGACTCAACTAGCTCCACTAGTCTGAAGAAGGGTCTTGACCCGAAACGTCATCAATCCCTTCTCTCCATAGATGCTGCCTCACCCGCTGCAGCATTTTTTGTCTAGCTCCACTAGCAGCTTATTCTAGAGGCCAATCACCTTTGGAGTGAAAATGTTGCCTCTCAGGCTCCATTGAAATCTTTCCCCTCTTGTCTTAAATTTATGTTCTCTTGTACTTGATTCCCCAACTCTGGGTAAAAGACATAAAATGCAGGAGTAACTCAGCGGGACAGGCAGCATTGCTGAATATTGTTGTGTCTATCTTCGGTGTAAACTAGCATCTATAGTTCCTTCCTACACATTTTGTCTGGGTAAAAGACTCTGTCCAGTCATACTATTTATTCCCCACATGATTTGTACACCTCTTTAAGATCACCCCTCATCCTCCTGCTCTCCAAAGAATAAAGTCCAAGCCTGCCCAATCTCCCCCTATAGCTCACTCAAGCCCTGGAGTCCTGAACTTTGCAATGAGGTTGAAAACTGTTGTAATACTGCTACCTGTATGAATAGTATTTTTGTCCAATGGGTAATTGCTCAGGTTATGACTATGCAACCTTGACTAAAGTATTAATGGCAACTTATGTTGAATGCTTGGATCAAGGATAGAACAACAAAGCTGGATTTGAAAAATCAAATGAGAAACTTACTGCAGAACTAAGCCTCATCCATAAACATGGGAGATTTGCATACGGCCAACTTGGTCCAACATTATATTTTCCAAAGACGTTGATTCACATCGCTGAACACAGAACTGCAGAGATGCAAAGCTTGTCCCTTTTTATAATACATGAATGATCTCATTTTTACTGCTAGTCGAGATGTTCGCATACTGTGTGCCTGTCACTCTCACTAACTTAATCACCCATTTTAGATTTGGATCCTGCATTTTCCATCTAACTGCAATAACCTCAGCTTTGAGCAGCATGAAGGCACAAGCCAATAAATGCTTCCCTGATCAAAGGAGTGCTTTCAATCCACCTTCAGTGTGGTTTCTTACCGAAAAATCAGAGCATTCTTACTGGGCTGTGATAATCAAGGTGAGATGTTAAAACCAGTCTGCAATCATTGTTTGGTTGTAGTTCACGGTTGTGGCTGTGTGCAGCAATCATTTTCTACAGTTTCAAACATATATTTCGCTTCTGTGGTCATACTGTGATAATTTCTTCGGGGAGTTAGTGATTTTCCTTTTTTCCCCGTTGGCAATTACCATCAATCAGGGCTTCATAAAATACTTGTAATCATTACAATCAGTTCTTCTGAATGCAGAAAATGAGAGTTAAATGATACAACTGTAATGTGCATTTATCGTTACTTTGTAGGAGAAGGTGCACGCTAAAGATTGAGAAGTAATTGTAACTCGGTTTTTAGAATCATGGATGCAAGAGATACAAGTAGATACAACGAACTGCAGATGCTGGTTTATAAGTCTGGTGGAGGGTTTCAACTCCAGCACTCTTTGTCTGTTTTTACAAGAAGGGGGGTGAATTTATTGTGACAGATGGCTGCGGAGACCAAGTCAATGGATATTTTTAAGGCGGAGATTAACAGATTCTTGATTAGGTGTCAGGGGTTATGAGGAGAAGGCAGAAGAATGGGATTGAGAGGGAAAGACAGATCAGCCCCGAATGGCTTGATGGACCAAATTGCCTAATTCTGCTCCTCTGACATTTGAACTTATGAAGAGATTTCAACTAGCGCTCAAAGCATTATTTGATGATAACGAAGAGATACAAGGATGCGAACAGTGGAACTACCAGGCCGACTAGGGTGGGGGTGGGGAGAACCGGGAATGCAGGGAGTACTTGAGATTAGAGAAATCAACATTCATACCGCTGGGTTGTAAATAGTCCAAACAAAATATGGGGTGCAGAATATTAGGTGCAGGAATTGCACCATGGATTTATCAGAATGATAACTAGAATTAAAGGTGAATATTATGAAATGAGATTGCAAAAAACAACACTGCACTCCCTAGAATTTAGAAAGCTAAGGAACGCCATGTTTTATCATACTAGTGGGAAGTGTAAGATCACATGGAAAATAACTACTCATTTGAACTGGGGAGTCTAAGAATAAATGTCACAACCTAAAATTTACACCTGAGATTTCAAGAGCAAAGTAAGGAATTACTTGATACACACAGGATGGGAGAAAAGCTCTTCCATGATTTTTTTTTTTTTGGGCCAGACCAATTATTAATGACAATCAGGAAATTATAATTTTTTACAGACTCATAGAAGAATGCAGCACAGAAATGGGTCCTTGTGGCCCACCTTGTCCATGCCGATTGATGCTTATACTGTATATGTTAATCCAATTTCCCACGTTAGGCCCATATCCTTCTATTCCTTTTCTATCCAGTTACCTATCCAAATGCATTTTAAACATTGCAGTAGTATCTGTCCTCCATTTTCTGCTTTGGCAGCTAGCTCCAAATATTCATCACCTTCCATGTGAAGATCTTACTCATTACACATTTTTAAAATTTCTCCCCTCCCACCTGAACCTTGTGCCTTCTAATTCATCACTCTCACCTTAAACCTGTGCCTTGGAAAACTATTCTGATAATCTATTATATCTATGCCCTCCATAATTTTGTAAGCCTCTATAAAGTCACAAATTAGCATTTTACCTTCTAGTGAGAATAAGTCCATCCAATACAATCTCTCCTTATGACTATAACCCTTCTTTCGAGGCAACATTCCGGTGAATCTCTTCTGCACTCTTTCTATTACAATCGCATCCTTAACGTTCGGAAGGTGAGAGGTATTAATAGATGTGGAGTCAGCTTCTATAACAGCCAAAGTCTCATTTAATGGTTCAATAGGCTTCGTGGGGAAAAAACTTATTTAACTAGTTCAGATTTTGAAGAAATGTTGAAGATTTCTTGTTCACCTGGTGGAGTGGGAAAGAAGTAATGCAGTGGTATGTATTCATAAATTATGGGGTTAAAATGTCCAAGTCTTGAACTCATAAAATATATCCTGTTATATTTAACTTTATAACAGATTGAGTTTGGCAATACAACTCCTGATTACCTGAATATAGGTTCTATATAAAACAGGATTATACCCAGTTCTGGTCTCCCCATTACTGGAAGGGCATGAAGGCTTTGGAGAAGGTGCAGTAGAGGTTTACCAGAATGTTGCCTGGATTAGGGGAATAATATCTTGCACAGGTTTGACAAATTAGATTGTTTTCTCTGAAGAACTGGAGGTTGAGGGGAGACTTGATAGAAGTGTAGAAAATTAATAGAGATATAGATAGGGTAGAGAGTCAGAACCTTTATCCCAGGGTAGAAACATCAAAGACTAGAAGGTGAGAGAAAAGATTAAAGGATATGTGTGGGGCATGTTTTTTTTTCACAGAGTGTAATGGGTGCCTGGAATGCAACAGGGGTGTGGGTGGAGGTCGATACAATGGTGACATTTAACAGGCATTTAAATAGGCACATGGATATATACAGTGTGCATGGAATGGAGGATATGGGTCATGTGCATGCAGATGAGATTAGTTGACAGTGACATCATGTTTGGCATAGGCAATGTGGGCCGAAGGAACTGTTACTGCGCTGTGCTGTTCGATATCCTATCTATATTCTCTGATGTTACCTGACCCGCTGCGTTACTTCAGCCCTTTGTGTCATAGAAACATAGAGCATGGAAACAGGACCTTCGGCCCAACTTGCTCATGCCGACCGATATGCCTCGTCCACACTAGTCCCGCCTGCCTGCTTTTGCCCAATATCCCTCTAAACCTGCCTGTCTAAATGTTTCCTACACATTGTGATAGTACCTGCCTCAACTGTCTCCCCTGGAAGCTTGTTCCAAATACCCACCTTACGTTGTGTAAAAAAGTTACCCCTCAGGTTCCCATTAAATCTTTCCACCACCCCCTCACCATAAGCCTATGTCCTCTGGTTATCGATTTCCCAACTCTGGGCAAAATGATTCTGTGTGTTTACCTGATCTATTGCTCTCATAATTTTGTACACCTCTATAAGATATCCCCTCATCTTCCTACACCCCAAGAAATAAAGCCCTTGTCTGCTCAACCTCTACCTGTAGCCCAGTCCCTTGAGTCCTGGTATCATCCTGGTAAATCTCAGAACCCTTTCAATCTTTCCTATAACATGTCTTCATGTGTCTTCTTGTGTGTTCTATGTTCTATATCCTTTCAGCTGAATATGGTACTCTAAATGTGTGATGGGTGCTATTAATAGATCGCACTTAAAAATTAGATCAACTATTCACCCTTATCCATTTTTCTTGTCCCTAGTAAGTGACATGTTTCCAAAACCCAGTTGTGTCATTCCGTATCACTCCGTACTTTATCTTTATCACCATCGCCTACATGTTTCAAGTTGACTGCACGATTAAACCTGGCTCTTTACCTGTGTTCCTGCATAAAATATAAAGAAAAAACGTTGAAAGCTCAAACGATATTCTGTTCCTTATCTTCCTTTCTATTGAACAATGCCCCGCTGTTTGCCTCTTTGATGAACAGAAAGAACGTGAAACCAGCGTATGGGAAGTATTGTCATGTGTTTCATCTGCATTAGATCTATTCATTTGGAAACCTTTGGATTCTTCAGATTCTGTTACGTTATTATGTTAAAGAGCCAAATATTAAATGCAATTCTAGAGAAGCAATGGATTATGAAAATTAAGCAATACTGACTGTTAGAACAAACCTGCAATTAGTGGGGATATAATAGGTGTTGATGTATTTATTGTTTATCATTAAAAATTTAGGCCATTAAATAGAGGAGGTGGCGAGAAAACATCTCAGCAGCACACAGTTACAAAACTGGGTCATGTTTTCAAACTCCAAATGGAATTAGATGAAAAACAAGCAGGATTTAATGTCCCAAATAATGTAGATTTGCTCTTTCCATTTTTAGAATCTCTTCCATGAAATTCCAGAACTCTATAACAATAAATGAAAATTCTGATTCAAACAGTAAAACTGGAATAATTCTTTTGACCAGAAGCAATATATTGAGAATGCTGGATATCTGAAATAGCAACAAAAGTTTCTGTAAGTGCACAGTAGATCAGGTGGATGAAAAAAGAGATTTGGTATTTCATCAGAAGTGAAGACAAATGCAAAGATGTAATGGCTTTGAAGCAACTATAGATGCAGGGAAAGGGAAGTTTAAAGTGAAAAAATAAAAGGCAAGGCCTTGCAAAGTGTGTTTGACATTCAGATGTTGCTGACAATTTATTTTTAAGATGCTTTACAGCAAGATCTAGTAAATTATGCAATATTTCCCTCAGAAATAGGTTCAAAGTTTAGATTAAGTGCAATTGCAACCTAGATAGAATATTTTCTCTTTTCTTTGAATTATTTGTGATCTTGCAAGTGTGCAACCACAGCAAAGAAAGTTAGCGTCATGAAGCACACCAAAGTGAAGGAAAATAAAATATGTCTTTTGAAATCAAACAAAGAAAACCATATTATATATCAGAGACTGTTATGATTAAAGGATATCTCTGTGGAGAATCTGAATTCCTAAATGATTCTCTAAGATTGAAATATATATTACTTAGAAGTGAATTGATAAAAAGCACATGGTAATCAATTTTGGAAAGAGAGCATGTCAAGATAGAGCTTGCTAAATTCCAAGATTGACATAGCTTCTTCAAGAGGGGTTAGTTAAATAAACCAAATTTAAAGAAGTTGGGCATGTCCTCTTAATACCTTTTTTGGGGTGACACCGTGGCACAGCGATAGAGTTGCTGCCTTACAATGCCAGAGACCTGAGTTCCATTCTGACTACTCTTTCTGTCTGTATGAAGTTAGCATGTTCCCCCTGGTAATGTGTGGAGTTTTTTTGGATGCTCTCGTTCCCTCCCACACTCCAAAGACGTACATGTTTGTGGGTTAATTGGCTTTGGTACAAATTGTAAAGTGTCCCCGGTGTGTAGGCTGGTGCAAATATACAGGAGATTGCTGGTGGGTGCGGACTTGTTGGGCCAAAGGGCCTGTTTCATCACTGTATCTCTAGTCTAAAATCTAAAAGTCTTTCAGCTATTCAACATTTTCAACCTGGAATTCAAACCTGGGTCACTGGCGCCATGAGGCAGCAACTCTACCACTGTGCCACTGTGCCACCCCTATTCTGGAAACACAAGAGCACTCTTTGCCTTTTGATCACTATATTAAAATAAAAGCAGATTTGCAAAGAAGACTTCTAGAATTACACAAACATGTGAGCGTGAACACAACAAGGTTTCATCTCCACCTCAGACTCTGATGGGCACCAAACATGTTCAGGACTTGTTGGAGTGGAGTATAAGCAAGACAAGTGCCCATCAATTGTGTCTGATAGGGATTGTAACATTAGACCATTTAGTGGAATTCAAGCCTCTGATTATTTGGAAGCATAGCCCTCAAAGAAGCAGCCATGAATTCAGGCAGAGAAAGATAATTTTTGGTAAATGTCCCCATCAACCCACACCAATTTCTACAGATGTGCTGTGGAAAGCATTGTATTTGGATGCATCGCAGCCTGGTTTACAAACAGCTCCATCCAAGACCGCAAGAAATAGCAGAGTTGTGGACGTAGCCATGACCATCACGCAAACCAACCTCCCTTCCATTGACCTCATCTACACAGCATGCTGCTTCGGCAAGACCACCAGCATAATCACGCACCAGTCTCACCACGATCACTCCCTCTTCTCTGCTCTCCCATCAGACAAGAGGTACTGTAGCTTAAAAACACATACCTCCAGATTTAGGCAGACAAAAATGCTGGAGAAACTCAGCGGATGAGGCAGCATCTTTGGAGCGAAGGAATAGGTGATGTTTCGGGTCGAGACCCTTCTTCAGACTGAAGAAGGGTCTCGACCCGAAATGTCACCTATTCCTTCGCTCCATAGATGCTGCCTCACCCGCTGAGATTCTCCAGCATTTTTGTCTACCTTCAATTTTTCCAGCATTTGCAGTTCTTTCTTAAATATCTCCAGATTCAGGGACAGTTTCTTCCCAGCTGTTATCAGGCAGCTAAACTGTCCTCTTGGCAATAGAGTGCTGTTCCAACCTACTATCTATCTAACTGGAAACCTATGAACTATTTTTAATTGGACATTCTTGGACTGTATATTGCTGTAAATAATATATATTTTATCCTGTATCTGTACACAGTCGACGTAATCATGTATAGTCTTCTCATTGGCCAGATAGCATGCTACAAAAAATCTTTTCACTATACCTCGGTAAACGTGACAATAATAAACTAAACAAAAGATAAGTGATGTTTTTTTACATCACTCTGGATGGAGTGAAGGTTGTCAAAGTGGGGGAAAAAAACAATTCTGCCTACATTAGCGATTTAAACATATTAAAATCATTTCCTGGAGACACAGGAGAATGGAGATGCTGGAATCTTAAGCAAAACAAAAGTGCTGGAAGAACTCAGCAGGCCAGGCAACATCTGCGGAGGGAATGGACAGGCGATGTTTCGGGATTGTGGCTCGGGATGCTTCATCAGACTGTTTTAAAATATTTCCCCATTTTATTTGGAATAGGGGACAAATACTCATTTGAGAGATTAAATGTCATATTCTGATCCTAATTGTCATATTTTATTTGAGAGAAATGTGGAAATATTAGATTGAAATATATGTCCATTCCTGTACTTATTCACCCAATTTCAAATTACCCTCAGAGTACTTATGTCTTTAAATTATCCCCTTATACTGAACAGTGGTAAATGGATGTCAATCAGCATAAACAACCAAGGCTCAAAGCCAAGTGCAGAATTCACAAAATACATCTCCATTCTTCTAACTTTCCAGCTCATTCCTTCATTGTGAATATACATTAGGAACTGCATATTTAGGAGCTGTGATATGGGAGGCTTTCAATTTTTAACATGACTTATGTTCATGTCAGAAAATGCATTAAAAGGAACAGAAAATACAGTGCAAAGTAAATTAGTGAACAATGCTGAGAAAATTACAATAAATCACAGGAAAAATAAATTTGTTTCAAGCTGTGCCCAAAGTCTGGAATGGAGGAAAGAAATGCAGATGCAGGTTAAAATCAAAGGTAGACACAAAATGCTATAGTACCTCAACGGGACAGGTAGCATCTCCAGAGATGCTGCCTGTCCCGCTGAGTTAAGGGCCTGTCCCACTTGGCCGTCATTTATGCGACAGGCCGGTAGTGACAGATGCGCGACAGTCACGCGCTCATCACCCGTCTTCATGCGCCTTCAAATATTTTATCTGCTCTGCAAGTAGAATTAGTCAGCGTATTGACATAATTTGTGAAGTGAAACATTGATAAATTTATTGTTTGTTGGAAAAATTCATTTACTTTTAAACTTTCTGAAATACTCCCAACAAACACAAAATTGTATTCCATTATAGCAGTTTGAGGGTTTGAACCCAGCTTAAGAATTAGTTTGCAAATGTTTTTTAAATGGTGTTAGTAAAATTGTTGGGGGTTATTTAAAAAAAAAAAACTAATTTGGTTACTATTGATCTTTTAAGATGTAAAATCTGCAATCCTTACCTGGATGTTAACTTTTGAAACATCCTTAACTAAGGATTGTGCGCGCCAGCATAGTTGCTTACAGCATAGTTATTTTCTCATTATGGCCGACTGCGTTTGGGCGGCGCATGGTTACGCATGGTGACGTAAACATGCGTCACCATGCAACACACATACGAGGTCAGGACGTCAGTGTGCGACCGCAGTATGTCCGCATGCGTAAGCGATATGCCACGCTGGTGGCACGCGAAGATTTCATGCAGTACAAAATCCTGGAGCGCCGCGTGATACCGCGCGCAACTCCATACTCCTCCACGCCTCTCCATGCGCCTGTCCCACGCTACCCACATGTTACCCATGCGTCACAACATGATGACCACATTTTTGGAGGTCGCGTAAATGGCGCGCAAATGACGGCCAAGTGGGACAGGCCCTTTACTCCCGAAAGTCTGGTTGCTGTTTGAACAGAAGCAGTGGATGAGTGCAGTTACTGGAAAGACTCACCCAAGGGTTTCTAGTTAAAGGAAAGGTAAGGGCTAGCTTTACTAGCAGGGCTTGTATACTCTGGAATTTAGAAGGATGATAGGGGATCTTATTGAAACATTTAAGATTATTAAGGGTTTGGACAATCTAGAGGCAGGAAACATGTTCCTGATGTTGGGGGAGTCCAGAACCAGGGGCCACGGTTTAATAATAAGGGGTAAGCCATTTAGAACAGAGATGAGGAAACACTTTTTCACATCAAGAGTTGTGAGTCTGTGGAATTCTCTGCCTCAGATGGCGGTGAAGGCCGGTTCTCTGGATACTTTCAAGAGAGAGCTAGATAGGGCTCTTGAAGATAGCGGAGTCAGGGGATATGGGAAGAAGGCAGGAATGGGGTACTGATTGTGGATGATCAGCCATGATCACATGGGCCTGGCTTGAAGGGTCGAATGGCCTACCCCTGCACCTATTGTCTATTGTCTATTGAAAAGCTTGGATAGAGGAATTGGTAAATACATGTAAATATAAATGATTGTAGTAAATAAAAATAAAAATGACTGGAAATACTCAACATGTCAAGCAGCACCTGTGGAGAGAGAAACTCAATGTTTTGAGCCGGTGCATTTCATCAGAACTGGGAATAATTGGAAAACATTCATGCTTATGAATTGGCTTATTATTTGGTTAACATATGATGAGCATTTGACGGTATTGGGCCTGTACTCACTGGAGCTTAGAAGGATGAGGGGGCACCTGATTGAAACAGTACTGGCTAACCAGGCTTTGCAGTTTGTGTAAGACAAATTCCAAGATGAACACCTTCGCTCAGTCCGTTTGGACCTACCTGATCTCCCAGTTGCTAAATACTAATTCTCCTTCCCATCCCACACTGACCTTTCTGTCCAAGGTCTCCTTCATTGCCAGAGTGAGGCTAAACACAAGTTAGAGGAGCAGCGCCTAATATTTCGCTTTGGCAGCTTACCAACCAGTGGTATGAAAATTGATTTCTCTAACTTCAAGTAACCCCGGCATTCCATCTCTCTCCATCCCTCCCCCACCCAAGTCACACCAGCTTCTGGTTTTCAACCAATAAAAAACTAACATAGGCCTCTTCCCTTTATCATTGTTACTATTGTGCATATCTTTCATTCGTTTGTTCTATATCTCTCTACATAATGGTCTATATCTCTCATTTCCCTTTCTCGTAACTTTCAATTTGAGGAAGGTTCTCGACCCGAAATGTCACCCATTTCTTCTCTCCAGAGATGCTGCCTGTCCCGCTGAGTTACTCCAGCTTTTTGTGTTTATATTCAGTTTAAACCAGCATCTACAATTCCTTCCTAAACAGGTTCCAAGGTAAAGTCTTTAATATATAATTTTAATTTTGTTTTATTCACAAATTCTGTTTGATCTGCTCGACATTTCTAATATTCAGTTTCAATTCAGATATCAAAGGACTACTGAGGTCTAAATCTTACAGTTCCAGCAAGGGTATATTTGTTTTTCCTCAGTTTTCATTCATCTTCCTTTATTTGGTCTACATTCAGCGACAGTTTCTTCCCAGCTGAACCATCAGGAAACTGAACCATCCAACCAACAACTAAAGAGCAGCCCTGAGCTACTATCTACCTCATTAGAAAGTGTCAGACTATCTTTGATTGGACTTTACTAGATGTTATCTTACACTAAACATTATCCACTTTATTCCCTTTATCATGTATCTGTACACTGTGAATGGCTCGATTGTAATCATGTA
The DNA here is from genome assembly GCF_010909765.2 of Amblyraja radiata. NCBI lineage: Eukaryota > Metazoa > Chordata > Chondrichthyes > Rajiformes > Rajidae > Amblyraja > Amblyraja radiata. The sequence goes on from NC_045966.1 coordinate 46,411,980, forward strand.
TTGACTTTCTGCTGACTGGTTAGTATGCAACAAAAGCTTTTCACTGTACCTCAGTACACATAACAATAAACTAAACTAAACTAATTTATATCTCCTCCAGAAAAAAATTAGCTGCCCCTTTAAGCCCTGCAACCAGCACCATAATTATTTGTGGCATTCAACAACTCTTAGTCTTCATCTTCACATTGACCATTCCATTGTTCCCTTTGTAACTTTCCTAATAAAAGATTATCCACCTGATATCAGTTTCTCTTTGTGGAGGCTGTTTGGCTTGTTGAGTAGTCCCAGGGTTTTTCTATTTTACTTCATTTTCCAGCAACTGAGGGTTTTTTCTTAACAGAGAGTCAAAATTGATCACGATTCCCATTTACAATTAGATTCCACTGATTCTTAGCGGGATGATTAAAATTTCAACAATTCCTAAAGTGAGAAAAGATTTCTTACTTCCTCCTAAGATCTTTGTCTATTCACTTGAAATCTATGATCTTTTGAGTTATTGACTCACTCGTCCATTCGATTTCTCTCCACTTAATATCTCACATTATCTTCAAAGCGTTTTGTGAATCACCTAAGGAAGATTCAGCATCAGACTGACAAATACTCAGAGGTGTACACAAAAATGCTGGAGAAGCTCAGCGGGTGCAGCAGCATCTATGGAGCGAAGGAAATAGGCAACGTTTCGGGCCAAAACCCTTCTTCAGACTCAGACAAATACTCAGTATTTGTATTGCCTTGCTTTCATCCTGAAGTGTTATGGTGCATTTGAAGGCTCAATACTGCTTGTTCATATTCAAAGAAATATCCTAGGTTTGGGCATGGGAATCGCAAGTGGCCTTGTTAAGATTTCCCATGCATTGAGCTGTGACTACGCTACATAATCTATTGGTGTTGATACCAAAGATAGACACAAAAAGCTGGAGTAACTCAGTGGGACAGGCAGCTTCTCTGGAGAGAAGGAATGGATGACGATTTTAGGTGCAAAGCTCTCCATTGGTCTCCTTTACATTTTGTTTAAAGATAGAGCTCGAAAGCAGCCCTTCGGCCCACACTGACCAGCGATCCCCGTATGCTAGCACTATCCTACACACTAGGGTCATTTTTACAATTCTTACCAAAGCCAATTAACCTACAAACTTGTCCATCTTTGGAAAGTGGGAGAAGATCGAAGCTCCCGGAGAAAACTCACGCGGTCATGGAGAGAACAGACAAACTCCTTAAAGACAGCACCCACAGTCAGGATCGAACCCGGCTCTCTGGCGCTCTAAGGCAGCAGCTTTACCACTGCACCACCCTACTGCCCCTAGAGATACAGCGTGGAAACAGGCCCTTTGGTCCACCAAGTCCGCACCGACCAGCGATCGCCGCACATTAACACTATCCTACAAACTAGTTTGTATAATCTGATTAACCACATCCGTTTTTGCTATCCTCAAAAGAATGAGAGGGTCTGATTCTGTTAGAAATCAGTGCATGCTTTTTTTTTAAATCAACCAAGGGCAACATTCCAACCATTAACTTTACAACTAATGGATCAAATGACCTGTTATTAGATGTTTATGAATGCACAATGCAGCTGTAAAGTCTATACAAAGGAAAAAACTCACTCCAGTCAGGCAAACAACACAGAACCATCCACTGTTAGGAAGCAGAGTCATCCAAATATCTCCAAGTATCTGTTATGAATGTTTAGTTTAGAGATACAGCATGGAAACAGGCCCTTCGACCCACTGAGTTAATGCCTACCGTCAATCATTTGTGCACTAGTTCCATGTTATCCCAATTTTGCATCTCACATACGAGGGACAATTTACAGAAGCCAATTAACCTATAAACCAGCATATTTTTGGAACATGGCAGGATCCGAAGCACCCGGAGAAACCTCCGGCGGTCACAGGGAGAACGCACAAACTCCGCACAGGCAGCACGCACAGTCAGGATTGAACCCGGGTCCCTGGCATTGTGAGGCAGCACCCACAGTCAGGATTGAACCCGGGTCCCTGGCATTGTGAGGCAGCAGCTCACAATATATACAAGAGTTCACAATTTCTGCTGAATAGTTTGCAATGACATTTCATTGGTTTAGAAAGCCATTCCAAAGACCAGTGGGGACTAGAGCAGAACTAATTTAATCATGGAAAAATATTCATTTTAATTACCTCAGAATGTCCCTAGAGTTGGGTAAGGAAAGATGCCATCTCTGCAATATCAATTAAATATTAATAAGAGATGTGTTAATATGCAAACAGATCATCTTTGTTCATATGAGGTCTAAATTGAATATCTAAATAATGCATGTCATAGTTAACGCGTGAAATGCTAATATTTCCATTTTTATAGAATTTAATGGTCGGGCGTTTGCAGTCAGCTGTGAAGGAATGAGAGTAGCATTTACTGCACTTACAGCTGCCCCGTGGAACTTTCACAGGCATCTGAGCACATCGGGCTGACATCATCAACCGCGGAGAGAAGAGCAGGGTTTCAGGTCGATGACCTTCCATCAGGACCTGCTGATGTTGACAACCTAGCTTGATACTTTGGCCATGTGTGAACCACTGCACTGGGAAGGTGAAGCTGCAGTATCTAACTGACCTGACTCATTGTAGTTAAAGCCTCGGAGACAGAAGCCTTGTTGGAATGTGGATCATGTCCTCTTGACCCCTTTGGTTAACACTCCACCAACAAGGCTACTCAGTTTTGCAGCTAATGGATTACATATCCTGTAATTACTGTGAAGCAAAAAATAAGTTTGAAGTTCTTTCAGATGTAATATTATCTTTGTTTTGATGAGAACTTGATGGCCTATACCTTAACTACTCACCCTCCGTAAATGCTGTGCTTATCACTAACTTTCACATATTTTGTATCTTTACTTCAAGGTTCCAGCATCTGAAGATGTGTTTATGTGAGAGAGGAGGGGACGGGAGGAAGCGAGGGAGGGGAAGAAAGAGAGCCAGAGAGAGGGGGAGAGACAAAGGGGAGAGAGGGAGGGAAAAAGAGGAAAGAACGAGAGGGGGAGATGGAGAGAGACAAAGGGATAGAGGGGAAAAGAGAATATCAATAGAGAGATCTCCTAGATATAGAGCTATGAGATATCCCTCTATCTCTCTCTCTCTCTCTCTCTCTCTCTCTCTCTCTCTCTCTTTCTCCCTCTCTCTCTCCTCCTCTCTCTCTCTCCTCCTCTCTCTCTCCTCTCTCTCTCTCCTCCTCTCTCTCTCTCTCTCTCTCTCTCTCTCTCTCTCTCTCTCTCTCTCTCTCTCCTCTCCCCTTCCCCTTTCCACCTTTAAACCCCAAATCATTCTAGCTAAAGCGAGTGAAATAAGAAAAAGAGACCATTACTGAAAAAAATCTATTTAATATTTCTAAGAGAGGTGTTAATATGCACATGTCATCAGTGGTCACATGAGGGCTCATGGTTCATGTAAGTTGGTAAAGTTTCAGTGCCAGAGAGGTTGTTCTGCATTCATTGTGACATTGTTTATATATGAACACAACTTTGCTGTGGTGTTCAGTCTGGAACTGGTTAGTAAGTAACATGGCCTCATGCTCCTACATTGATTTCAATTCTATATCTGTTGTGTCTGTTAGCCTGCGGAACACTAGAGTAGCTCAGTCTGAAAGCCTTGGCTTTCCAATTTCAATGCAAGTGAGCACATTACATGATAATACTACACACTGTTATTGTGATCAAAATAACCAGGCTGATATTTAGTTCAAAATATTGACTTGGACCAAGAATCACAACATTTTAAAGTACAGAAGAAGTGATCAGTGCAGCAGAGTGTCGGAGGTAGTGGAGCTCCTATCTCATGACTCCAGTAGTCAGGTGGAGTTTGTAGATTCTTCCTGTGACAGTGTCAGTTTCCCTTGGGTGCTCTGGTCTCCTCACACATCCCAAAGGTGTGTGGGTTGGTAGGTTAATTGACTTCTATAAATTGACTGCATTGTGTCATTGAGAGGCTGAATGTGGAGGCAATTGATGCCAATGCTGATAGTTGACTTCAGGAAGGGAAGTCAAGGGAAGACAGATATGCACCTGCCTTCAATGGTAGGACAGTGGTGGAGAGAGACAATGGCTTCTGGATGTGCACATCTCTGATGACCTATTCTGGGCCCAGCCCATTGGTGCAATCACAAAGAAAGCATAATCAAAATCTCTATTTGTTGAGAAGTTTGGGGAGATTTGGTGTATTGCCAAATATTATATTGAACGTTTACAAATATAGAGTGGAGCGCATATTGACTAGTTGCATCATGGCCTGGTAAGTTAAGTGCTCAAGAACAAAGGAGATGACAGAAAGTGGTGGAATTGCCCAGTCCATCACAGGTATTGACTTCCCCACCACCAAAATGATCTAGAAGCACTGCCTCAAGAAGGCAGCTCGTTGCGTCAAAGATACATACTATCATCTTGCTGCTACTTTCAGGAAGAAGTCACAGGATCCGGAGAACTTAAAGCTTCAGCTTCAAGAACAGCTTGTCCATTAGTGTTAGGCTCTTGACTGCCCTGCTCAACCCTAACCACAACCCCACCTCAGCAACAAACTACAAAGGACTTTGTATAAGGCTGCAACAAATACTGTCATGGGTCCGGTTGCTTAGCATAATTGATAATTGTAATCATCATAATCATCACAATCATACTTTACTAGCCAAGTATGTTTTGCAACATACAAGACATTTCATTTGCCATACAATCATACCAATAAAAAGCAACAGAACACACAAAATACATTTTAACATAAACATCAACCACATTGACTCCTCCACATACCTCATTGTGATGCAAGGCGAAAAAAAAGATAAATCTCTTCCCTTCTTTGTTCTCCCACAGTCAGGGGCCTCGAGCCTTCATTAACGAGGCGATCTTGGCTCCTGTAGCCAGCGCCGTTTGGGCCCTCGCGTCGGGACAATCAAGCTCCAACATCGGGGGGGAATCTCAGCTCACCGCGCCAGAAGATCTGATCCTGGGTAGGGTGCTGGTCGAAACCTGCATCGTTTGGAGCTTCCCCTCATCAGTCTCTACCCGAGATTGCGAGCTCATTGATGGTGAAATCCGCAGGCCGTGGTTGGAGCGTCGATCCCAGGCAAAGGATCGGCTCCGATGGTAAGTCCATGACCCGCGTTGGGGTTCAAAGTCAGTCCTGAGCAAGGCCGCCAGCTCCATCATGTTATGCTGCAGAGCAACCGGAGATACAATTCACCCGGAGATACGATTCAGAAAACAATCGCATCACCGGTAAGGTAAGAGATTGAAAAAAGTTTCCCCTGACCCCTTCACCCACCCCCCACATAAAACAAACCAGATAGTACGCAACAAAAAAAGATTTTCACTGTACCTCTGTGTTAATGACAATAAACCAAATGAAGCTAAAATTAAACAAAATTAAATTTAGTTTATTACTAGACTAAGTGGGACCCATTGGGTCCCTGTCACACAGGAGGCCTAGTCCCCTAACGCACCCATTCCCCAATGCAATATTCCACCACTCACCCATTCCCCCAATGCAACCAGTCCCCCCCAACGCAATATTGCACCACTCACGCATCGCCCTCAACTGCGCAGGCACGGCTCAATTCCCCTCATCCCACAGCACTCCCTCCCCAATCTCTCCCTCACCTCTCCCTCCCTCTCCTTTCCCCTACCCTCAGTCATGCCCTCCCTCCCTCCATCTCCATTCCCCTCCCTAATCCCCCCTACCCCCCACTATCCCTCCTGACCTCCCCCACTGCCCTCCTCTCCCTCTATTCCCCACTCCTTACCTCCCCCCCCCCTCCTCTCCCTCTATTGCCTCTCTTCTACCACTCTCCTCACCTCCCCCACTTTCACCCTCTGCCTCCCTACCCATTTCTCTCCCTCCTCACCTCCCCAGGATCTTTCTCCTCCTCCCTCCCTCCCTCCCTCCCTCCCTCCCTCCCTCCCTCCCTCCATAAAAAGCAGCATCTGCAGTCCCTTCCTCCACAGGTCATTTATTGTTAGCTGTGGTTTAGATCCCGTTGACTTGACGATTGGACCAGTTGGCATTGTGTGTGTGTGTGTGTGTGTGTGTGTGTGTGTGTGTGTGTGTGTGTGTGTGTGTGTGTGTGTGTGTGTGTGTGTGTGTCTGTGTGTGTGTGTGTGTGTGTGTGTGCGTGTGTGTGTGCGTGTGTGTGTGTGTGTGTGTGTGCGTGTGTGTGTGTGTGTGTGTGTGCGTGTGTGTGTGTGTGTGTGTGTGTGTCTGTGTGTGTGTCTGTGTGTGTGTCTGTGTGCGTGTGTGTGCGTGTGTGTGTGTGTGCGTGTGTGTGCGTGTGTGTGTGTGTGCGTGTGTGTGCGTGTGTGTGCGTGTGTGTGTGTGTGTGTGTGTGTGTGTGTGTGTGTGTGTGTGTGTGTGTGTGTGTGTGTGTGTGTCTGTGTGTGTGTCTGTGTGTGCGTCTGTGTGTGCGTGTGTGTGTGTGTGTGTGTGTGTGTGTGCGTGTGTGTGTGTGTGTGTGTGTGTGTGTGTGTGTGTGTGTGTGTGTGTGTGCATGTCTGCGAGTTCCTCAAACTTTGCGCAAAGTGATCACCACCTTGCAACCTGACCATCCCTCCCTCTGCCCACTCCGGCTCAGCCGCCGCTCGGTCCATCTCCGTCCTGTCCGACCACCCGATGCTGCCACACAGCCTGTCCCCGGCCTGCCTCCCCCGCCCGCTGTTGCCGCTCGGCTCGGCTCGGCCCGCCCTTCCCACCCGCCTAACTGCCTGCCTGCTCGCTACTGCCGCCGGGGAGGAGGGGAGGTGGGTGGGGAAGGATGGATTTGGTGTTCGTCATGGTGGGCATCATGAATTTCGATGACCTGGTGTAGAAGGCATTCTTGACTCTTCAATGTGAGGAGAAAAGAACACAAAACATAGTATAGTACAGCACAGGAGCAGGCCCTTCGCCAGCCCGGCAAACACTCGCCAGCCCCGGCTCCCAGTCCGCATCTATCTGGGCCGAACATAATGCCAAGACCAACTCTTATCTGATTGCATTTAATCCAATCCTCCTAATGCCTGTAGATCCATATGCCTATCCAAAAGTGTCTTAAGTGCCATTATCGTATGTGCCTCAACCACAACACCCAGCAGCGCGTTCCAGCACTCACCACCCTCTGCGTAAAACAAAACTGCCCCCAAATTTCCTTTAAACTTTGCCCCTCTCACCTAAAAGCTATGACCTCAACTATTTGATTTTATTCCATCCTGGAAAAAAGATTCTGACTGTCTCTCCTATATATACTTCTATCAGGTCTCTCTGGGTACCAGGGAAATTAATCCAAGAATAGGGAAAATTTGGGTGGGGGGGGGAGAGGGATAGGGGATTAGGGATAGGGGGGAGCAACAGAACTGCATTGTGAGCCGACATAGATTTGATGGTCTAAAATGTCTTCCTCCTCTGTCATAGGTAACTATGGAAATTCAATCACTCACTTCAAAATGCAAGCATGAATTTTGTTTACAACATTCCCTCTAATTATGTACTCAATCTTCTGATCATTCACTGCACAAAGAGATGTATCCAACCTGCATTCTTTGGTAAAGATCTCATATCGACACCCATTAATCTTCAAGCGGAAATAGTGTGTCTTCTGCTATTGTTTTAAACTGGCTATAATTACTTTGAAATTATAAAGGATTGAAGGCTGCTCCAACTGGGGTGCTCAAAATGATAAAATAATCCTCAAGGGAACAAAGAGGGGTGTGGTGAGGGTGCTGAGAACAAAGAGGGAACCGGTGGGGGGGGGGGGGGAGGTTGGGGGGCAGTGGTGGCATTGAGATCAAAGAGGGACAAATGGAGGGGGGGTTGCCAAGAAAGTGGAGATGGGGGGGGGGGGGGGTGGTGGCAGGCAGAGGGGCTGCCAAGAACAAGGAGGGACCCAGTGGAGAAAGAGGGGGAGGAGGGGGGAGGGGGAGCACCTAGGACAAGGTTAGACCTGGATCATCGGGACTCTAATCAATACTTTTGTAACTTTGTCGACGCCAGAGACGTGCCGACTCTTTGCGTACTTTATGCATTGTAGGCAAAACTAAAGAATTTCAATGTACCTAGGTACATGCAACAATAAAGTTTCATTGAATCATTGAAGGGAAGATTGGTGATGGAGGCAGATACGACAGGGATATGGATCACATGCAGGCAGGTAAGATCAGTTTAACTTGGCATCAAGTTCGGCACAAACATTGTGCGCCGAAGGGCCTATTCCTGTGCTGGACTGTTCTCTGTGCTATGTTCTAAGATAAAGAAGGGGGAGGGTGGGGGGGGGGATTTGGAATGAGATAGTATGAAACTAGAGTTTGGCCTTTGAGAGTAAAATAGGGAAAAACTTCCTCACATAGGAATAGAAAATGTCTATCAACCGTCCCTTCAAAATAGATTTGATTCTTGGGTCAATTCGGCCTCTCAAGATAATGATCGGTCAACTATCTATGTGACCGCAAGATGGGATATGGGTCAAAGGTTGGAAATGAAGTTAAAGTACTGATTAACTGAGATACAACTGACAGACAAAACACACTTCAATGTCTCAATAAATCACATATATTTCTGTGTTCTTTGCAACACCAACAATAACATCAACTTCACACATGACAGCCATAATGCAAGAAACTGTTCCAATGTCACTTCAGGGTAACATTTTCAAACAATGAAGTTGACACTGAGTGACATGGAGGGGGATCAGAAAAGACAGTTGATAGCCAGGTCAAAATGATATGATTCAAGGAGCATTTTTAGAAAGGAAGGAGAAGGTAGTATTATGAACAGATCAAGACATGGCTTTTCCAGCCTTGGGCTTTGGCAGCTGAAAGTGCAGCCACCGCTAGTACAGTCACCGCTAGAACCTTGAGGTGGCATGATGGCTCAGCGGTAGAGTTGCTGCCTTACAAGATCAAGATCAGAGACCCGGGTTCGATCCTAACTTTGGGTGCTGTGTGTATTGTAATTTGTACATTCTCCTCGTGATGCCATGGGTTTTCCCAAATGACACAGAATAATCATTTACATCACCTTTAGAGGACAATCTTCTGCAGTGATAGTACATTTACAATGAGGACCTTGTCGAGTTTCTGACAAACCTAGACATAAATGCTTTTCGGGGTCATCAGCTGATTCATACTAACCACTCGTCTTGATGTTTCTTGTGAGGAGATTAAATGAATTTCTTCAGTCTGAAGAAGGGTCCTGACCCGAAACGTCATCTATCCATTTTCTCCAGAGGTGCTGCCTGACCCCGTTGAGTTACTCCTGCTCTTTGCATCAGTCTGCAGCATTCATTCAGTGGGGATGCTCGTGAGTTTTGGCTAATCAATAGCTGGGGTTGGGCTTGGTGTATGTGTTGTCCATCCAGCACTTGGTGCATGAAACAGAAGCAAAAAATGCAGAAAAAACTCAGCGATACAAGCAGCAGCTACAGAAAAAGAAACAATACGATACGATATGATGCGGTGCGTTACGATGCAATGCAATGCAATACGATATAAATGTATTTATCCCAAGAGGGAAATTGATCTGCCAACAATGATCATAGAGTCATAAAGTGTGGAAACAGGCCCTTTGGCCCAACTTGCCAATACCAACCAACATGTCCCATCTACACTAGTCCCACGTCTGCATTTGGCCAATATCCCTCTAAACCTGTCCTATCCATGTACCTGTCTAATTGCTTCTTAAGCTTTGTGATAGTCCCTGCCTCAACTACCTCATAAGGCAGCTTGTTCCATACACCCAGCAATTATGTTAACAACTGGTCTATTGTCATGTTCTCTCTTTCATAATTCACAGGAGCAGAATTAGGCCCATCAGCCCACTGAGTCTACTCCACCATTCAAACATAGTTGATCTATCTTTCCCTCTTAACCCCATTCTCCTGCCTTCTCCTCATAACCCTTGGCACCCTTTATTAGCCTCTTCCCATCTCTCCTTATTGTATTTTGCCAGTTTTTTGCTTGAATGACTCCACAGACATTTAACAAAAAGTCTTGTTTTGTTTCATGATATTCACTGTCTCCCTGGTCATCCTGGGAGCTTTGGTTAATTGACTCATTCCTTTTGTGGAAATATCTAGTCCAAACCTAAAAAAAAATGTCTTTAAATGTCTTTGCATTGTTCCATTGGAATACCCTTTTCAATCTTTACTTTTATTTTATCCCTCCGATCCTTTCATGTTAACATTTCCCATTTTAAAGGCACTGCTTCAAACTGTATCTTGCTCTTCTCTATTGCAAAGCTAAATCTTGCGATGCTATAATCACCATTACCCAACATTAGTCACTGACACATGGCCCATTCCAGGAATTAGTAGGTTAACCTATGATGAGCGTTTCTCGGCACTGGGCATGTACTCGCTGGATTTTAGAAGAATGATGGGGGATCTCATTGAAACATACAGAGTAGTAAAAAGTTTGGATAGAGTAGATGTGGAGAGGATGTTTCCACTAGTGGGAGAGTCTAGGACTAGAGGTCATATCCTCATCTCCATTATACAGTTACATCTCTTCACCAGATAAAAGCTGTCCAGGGTCTGATCTCCCCAGGGGAGCATGGGTGAAGCTCAACAGACTTCGTACTGGAGTTGGGCATTTCAATGTCAGCATGCGGAGATGGGGACTCTGCCAGAGCCCAGCCTGTGAATGCGGAGCAGAGCAACCATGTCATCTCTGGGTATGCGCTCTACCACCCACTAAATGGAGCTGAGAGCCTGGCAGACGTTGATGCAGAGACAACAACTTGGCTGCTCAATATCCAGCTTGAGATCTAACTATTCCTTTTGTTTATGTTTCATTCACAAGAAGAAGACGGTCATATCCTCAGAATTAAAGGATGTTCTTTTAGGAAGAAGATGAGGAGAAATTTTTAATTAAAATTTCTTATAGAAACTGACTATGGGTGCAATTTGTAAGGTGTTTATATGTTCTCCCTATGAACGTGTGGATTCTCTCTGGGTGCTCCGGTTTCCTCACACATTCCAAAGGTTTATAGGTTAATTGGCTTCTGTAGTTAGTGGTTCGGCAGCAAAAGCGGGAAATCGTAGAACTGGCGTATGGATGATTGCTCATCGGTGCAGTCACAATGGGCAGAAGGGCCTGTTTCTACGCTGTATGTCTGAACAAAACTAAGCTGAACTAAACTAATTAATATTTTGGTGTTTGGATCTCCAATATCATCACTCCACTTTTAAGCTAGTCCCATTTGCCTGTATTTGGTCCATATTCCTCTAAAGCCTTCCCATCCATGTACCTGTCCAAGTGTCTTTTAAATGCTGCTATAGTATGTGCCTCACATAAAGCTGGAAGAGATGAGGCCAAAGCTTGGTGAATGATAGGTGGATACAGGTGAGGGGGGATTTGATAGGCAGATGATTGTAGGAAGACAAGAGATGGAATGACAAAAGGTGTGGGATAAGGAAAGAAGGGTGTGAATTGTGAAGCCAGAGGTAAGCCCATACGTGGAAAGGAAGGTGAAAGTGTAAGTTTTTTTTTGTAAACCAGCATCTGCAGTTCCTCGTGTCCACTCACTAATTATTTATATTGCTGTACCATAACCACCCTGGCCTTATATTAAATGTTCTCATTAATGAAGGAAAGTATCTCAAATGCCTCTTAACTACTTTGCACTGCACTGCTACCTTCAGAGATCCATAGACATACATCAAGGTCCCTCTGTCCTTCAGTATTCCCTGGATTCCTACAATTTATTGTGCATATGCTGTCCTTATTAGTTCTTGTTACGACTCCCGAATGCAGGTACTTCAGAGCCACGTAACACAAGTCAAAAACCAGGTTCAGGTTCAAAAAACAGTTTTAATAATTCATTGGAACACAAAACTCAAACCTGATATAAACAACCCAGTCAGGGATATGGATAAACCGACAAACAATTTAACAATGCTCCAGCCAGCCACACCATGGGCCGTCGAACCGGAGATTCCAAAACCTGCCCAAAGAGATACAACCCTGAAACCAAAATACAGGAAAACTCTAAGGTCAGCCCTTATCCGTCCCAACACAATATATGTTAACAAGGAATGGTGAAAATACACAAAGTTCTATGCCATGTGGTCCGGCTGCCTCGGCCCCCACCAACAGTCTGCTCATAAGTCAGAGTCTACGACGAAGAGATGAATTCTGGGAAGCTCTGGTCTTTATACTTCAGATGAGTCACCCGTCACCTGACGCAGCTGGGCCAATCGAGTACAGGAGCCTTTAACCCCTCGATTCCAGACTCACAGCCACGAGGCCTGTACTTGGGATAGAAACAGAGAAGTAAGTACATAGCATTCACCAGGGGGGGGGGAAGCGCCTAACACCCCCACCCAAAGATACTGAATAAGTTTCTGAAAATGAACAAAAAAAACACCACCAAATTTCAGCAACTATTCAGTAACACAGACATCACTGGCGCGACAATGCATCAGCCAATACATCATCCTTGCCATGGATATGCCGGTCAAATGAGACAACCGCAAGGGAAGCGTCTCCAAAGCCTCAGAGTTACTCAGCTTTCCCTGCGTTACTGCCACAGACAACCGTGCCTCCCCCACATCACCACCCGTGTCAGGGGGCAGCACCACTGCAGCCAAAACATGCTTAGAAGGACTTAGCTCCGACCCATCAACCTCCACAGGCTCCTTCCTGTCGAACCAGTCCTTCATTCTAGACTGAGCAGAGGCAAGATTACCCATCGCCAGTTCGCATGCCCTCCTCAGTCTAGAGCGAAAAGTACAGACGTGGTCTAAAATACTTCGTTTTGTATCCTCCTGCAACCATTTCTCCTTCAGGACCCTCAACGGACCACGTACAGTATGCGCGAACCCCAGGTCAGCAGGACTGAACCCTAAAGACTCCTGCACGACCTCACGCACCGCAAACATAACTAGATGAACCCCCTCATCCCATTCTTTTTCAAACTCCAGGCAGTAAGTCCTCCACATAGATTTCAAAGTCTGGTGAAACCTCTCGAGAGCTCCCTGGCTCTCAGGATGATACGCACTGGAGTAACAATGCTTAATATCCAACAACTTCATTACCTGACCAAAAACCTTCGACATGAAGTTGGTACCTTGGTCACTTTGCACAACCTTGGGCAAACCGAACAACGAAAAAAACTTAGTGAGAGACTTAACAATTGCAGGGGCAGTAATTCTACGCAAAGGGGCCACCTCCGGAAAGCGGGTAGTCGCACACATAATTGTTAATAAAAACTTGTTGCCCATCCTTGTCCGAGGTAGAGGGCCCACACAATCAACTAGAATCCGCTCAAACGGCTCACCGACCACAGGGATTGGATATAAAGGCGCAGGAACAATCGATTGGTTCGGCTTTCCTGCCACCTGGCAAATGTGACAACACCTGCAGTGCTGTTTCACGTCCTTTTTCAACCCTGGCCAAAAAAAATTCCGTAAGATGCGGTCATACGTCTTATTGACCCCCAAATGTCCACCCAGAGGACCATCATGAGCCAAACAGAGTATCTCGTCCCTATACCGACGAGGCATCACAATCTGATCAACCACGCTCCAATCATCATGCCCAGATATATCCAAGGGAGACCACTTTCGCATCAGTAAGCCATCCCTTAGAAAATACCCCTTTGCTGTGGAATCCATATCCCCCTCAGGCACTGCACAGTCGCACAGATCAGATAAACCTGGATCACTCTTTTGCTCCTCAACCAGCCGGTCACGTGACAGTGACACCGGCACATTTCCAGACACTATCCCATCTTGAGATGGAGAAACACCCTTCACAACACAGGATCTATCATCCTGATCCCCAAAAATGCTCTCACTCAGGTCCACCACATCCTCAAACTTCGCCTGGCTCTTAGCCATAGCCCTCGTGACAGCACAAGCTGCGAAGACCTTTGGATGCTGCATAGCCAATCTATCAGGACTCTGCACCATCGGAACAGCCGTCACCTCAGGAGTGACTAAAACTCTACCTCCTGCCAAGTCATTCCCCAAAATCACAGAAACTCCCCCAACGGGAAAACACGGCCGTAACCCAACAGTTACCCGGCCTGAAACCAACTCGGACTCGAGACGCACGGTATGCAAAGGCACTACCATGTCATCCATCCCGAATCCTACCACTGGGACACTTGACCCAACCGATGATTCCCCAGAAAACGGCAGTACACCATCCAATATAAAGGACTGAGTAGCACCAGTATCACGCAAGATGGATACTGGAACTCTATCACCCCCATCCTCTAGAGAAACAAAACCATTCATGATGAACGCAGAATAATTCCTACACTCATCAGACTCAGGCACCTCAGGTACGACAGGTGCCTTCTGTGCACCCACCAAAGCCACAGTCTTTGCATTTTTCTGCTTCAGAACGGGACACGACTTTAACATGTGCCCTCTCCTTCTACAATAGTAGCACACAGGACCTTCATCAGTCCTTACATTTCCGTCAACCTTATCAGCTCGGACCTCCCCCTGTATCAACGTGCTGCATTTTGCAGGCACAGAAACAGCTTTGACACTGCCACCGGCGACACCACCACGATCAACCGGCCGTGCACCAATACTATAGGATCGCCCAACAAAATCAGATTTATGAGTCAATACATACTCATCTGCCAACACTGCAGCCTTAGACACCTCATTCACCTTCTGCTCATTAAGGTAAGTAGTAACCCTCTCAGGGAGACAGTTCTTAAAGTCTTCCATAATTATCAAGGCCCGCAGTAGCTCAAAATCCTTCACTCCTTGAGAAGCGCACCACCTGTCAAAAAGTGCCTCCTTCTCCCTAGCAAACTCCACATAAGTCTGACTATCAAACTTCCTAAAGCGCCGGAACTTCTGCCGGTACGCCTCTGGAACTAATTCATAAGCCCTTAGTACTGTAGACTTCACACACTCATAGTCCAGACTGCTTTCAACAGATAAAGACGAGTACACCTCCCGTGCTTTACCCACAAAGACACACTGCAATAGCAAGGTCCACACGTCCCTAGGCCACTTCAAGGACAAAGCCACCCGTTCAAACACTGTGAAATACTTGTCCACATCCTCCTCACGAAATGGGGGAACCAGGCGGATGTTCTTGCTCATATCAAACTCCCGTTCCCTAGAAGAAACCCAGGAATTATCTATTTCTTTTGCCCGCAACTGAAATTCAGCCCTTTTGGTTTCCTCCTCAAGCCGTTTCATTTCAAGAACATGCATGAGCTCTCTCTCTTTTAACAAAGAGGCAATTCTCTGTGACTCAAGCTCCATCTCCTTCAGTTTAATGATCGCCTCCATGTTCTGAACTGGCTGAACAGAAGGTGGGGGACTGTCTGCACCACCAGGTAAAACTCCACCCTCCACCAACGCAGCCCACAACTCCGATTTAATGGAGTGTTTCTTTGAATGCTTGTCAATAGTAATGGCATAGTTCTCAGCCAGCAAAATCAAATGCTCTTTCGTACATCTATCAAACAACTCCCGACTAGGAGCCTCAACAAATTCTTTCACCTTAAATCCCATATCTAAAGTAGCCCCTCCTCAAAACTTAGGACGAGCCCCCATTTTGTTACGACTCCCGAATGCAGGTACTTCAGAGCCACGTAACACAAGTCAAAAACCAGGTTCAGGTTCAAAAAACAGTTTTAATAATTCATTGGAACACAAAACTCAAACCTGATATAAACAACCCAGTCAGGGATATGGATAAACCGACAAACAATTTAACAATGCTCCAGCCAGCCACACCATGGGCCGTCGAACCGGAGATTCCAAAACCTGCCCAAAGAGATACAACCCTGAAACCAAAATACAGGAAAACTCTAAGGTCAGCCCTTATCCGTCCCAACACAATATATGTTAACAAGGAATGGTGAAAATACACAAAGTTCTATGCCATGTGGTCCGGCTGCCTCGGCCCCCACCAACAGTCTGCTCATAAGTCAGAGTCTACGACGAAGAGATGAATTCTGGGAAGCTCTGGTCTTTATACTTCAGATGAGTCACCCGTCACCTGACGCAGCTGGGCCAATCGAGTACAGGAGCCTTTAACCCCTCGATTCCAGACTCACAGCCACGAGGCCTGTACTTGGGATAGAAACAGAGAAGTAAGTACATAGCATTCACCAGGGGGGGGGAAGCGCCTAACAGTTCTCCAAAATGTTATCACATATTATGTTAAATTGCATGTGCAATGATTCTGCCCTTTTTATCCACTGATCAAGATCATTCCATAGCTGACTAGTATTCTCACAATCAGTAATGATATCAATTTTGGTGTCATCTGCAGACTTACTAATCATACCTCCCACACTTACATCAAAATCATGAATGCATATAACCAACAACATGTATCCTTGCACTAATCCATGTGGCACACTTCTGATCACAGGCTTCCAATTGTAAAATAGAATCTTCAACCATAACCTTCCCGCCTCCTATCATCAAGCCAATTTGCCAAGTTGCCTTGATTCCATGAACTTTTGGATCAATTTTCCATGTGGCATCTTGTCAAAGGCCTTACTGAGCTCTCTGTAGAAAACATCAAACTACACTACCATTATGACATGTTTAAGAAAGAACTGCAGTGGTGGAAAAATCAAAGATAGACAAAATTGCTGGAGAAATTCAGCGGTTGAGGCAGCATCTATGGAGTATATATACTCCATAGATGCTGCCTCACCCGCTGAGTTTCTCTAGCATTTTTGTCTACCTCCCATTATTACATAGTCACTTAGTTATCCCCTTGGAAAATTCAATCATAAGAATTGAATCATAATACCTCCCTTTAACAGACCTTTACTGATCTGTCCTAGCCTCTCCAACGGCAGACTAAACCTGCCACTCAGAACTTTTCCACTAATCAGTATGAGTATGCAAAGTGTGTGTACACATTCTACGCTAATGTCAGACTCTAATTACCTGTAAAAAATTGGTGATTTAATCTTGCATTTCAATGAATTATGCCTTGCCACCTGCTTAGTCTATTAGTTTTGGCTCACTTGGGAAGCAGCACATTAGCCTGTTTATTCCTGTTGTTCTTCTTGAATATAAGTACCACGAACACTCTCCCCCAGTCATCTGGCATCTCTTTTGAGGGAAGAGCGGCACAGTGGCGCAGTGGTAGAGATGCTGCCTTAAGGGACTGTCCCACTTGGGTGACCTAATCCGCGGGTTCTGGCGAGTTTGCCCACGACTTATACTCGCAGCATGGTCGACACGAGGTTGTAGGAGTTCTTCGTAACTCTCCTTCATGCTTGAGAGTGGTCTCCGCGTACACGAGGCCTCAGCTAGGTCGCGGCGTTTTTTTTCAATATGTTAAGAAATGTCCGCAAGTAAAAAAGGTCGCTATGGAAAAAATCAATACTTTTTTTTGCTCGTAGGTTTAGTCATAGGAGGTCGTAGTAGGTCGTTGTAGGTCGTAGTAGGTCGGCATGTTAGTCATAGGTAATCAAAGGTAATCAAAGGTAGTCGAGGGTAGTCGTAGATAGTCTTCATCATAGTCAAAGGGAAGTCGAAGGGAGGTCGAAGGAGATCGAAGGAGGTCGTCTTCACTCTCCACTATTCGGTGTCCAATTTTCCCGAAGTTGTCGAAGGTAGTTGAAGGTAGCCGAGGGTAGTCGAAGCTAGTCTTCAACATAGTCGAAGAAGGTCTTCAACATGTCATTTTTTCAAACTCTTCTAAACTCGCCAATTATGTCGCCAAAGTGGGACAGCCTCTTTGCAGCACCAGGGACCCGGGTTCAATCCTGACTACGGCTGCACCCTGTTCTCCCTGTAATCTCATGGGTTTTCTACGGTTGCCCCAGTTTGCTCCCACATGCCAAAGACGTACAGGTTTGTAGATTAATTGGCCTCTGTAAACTGCCCCTAGTGTGTCGGGTAGTGTCAGTGTATGGAGTGATCGCTGGTCAGCATGGACTTGGTCGGACAAAGGGCCTGTTTCCATGCTGTATCTCTCAAGTCTAACGTATAGAGGTGCTGGTTAATACATAAAAGGACACAAAGTGCTGGAGTAACTCAGCATCCCTGAAGAACACGGATAGGTGACGTTCCGGGTCTGAAGAAGGGTCTCGGCCCAAAATGTCTCCTATCCATGTTCTGCAGAGATGCTGCCTGACCCATTGAGTTATACAAGCACACTGCATCCTTTTGTGTGAAAGTTAGAAATGAAATATGATAGTATCATAATACCTGTAGCGTGGACAGGACTTTGAAAATGGCGCTAAAACATGGCGCCTCTCGCAGGATCAGTAAACTAGTTTAGTTTAGCGATACAGCGCAGAAACAGACCCTTTGGCCCACGTTGTCTGCACCGACCAGCGATCCCCAAACATTAACACTATCCTACACTAGGGACAATTTTTACATTTATACCAAGCCAATTAACCTACAAACCAGTATGTCTTTGAAGTGTGGGAGGAAACCGAAGTTCTCGGTGAAAACCCACACAGATCATGGGGAGAACGTACAGACTCTGTACAGAGAAGCACCAAAACCAGTATCGAACCTGGGACTCTGGCGTTGTAAGGCGGCAACTTTACCGCTGCGCCACCATGCCGCCCAATTCTGTACAACTTGCTTACTGGGGATGTGCTTAGGTATGGCACATACGAACCACTGAATATAGTCTTTCTCAACCCCATCCAAATCCTTTGACTCAGTCAGAATGGAGCGTGACACACCATGATGGTATGCAAGCTGTGATATTAATCAATAGGTCTACACCAAAAGCATTCTAATGAAAAGCAGTGTCAAGATAGACCTCTATCATTAGTAGAAACAACAACCTGTAGATGCTGTTTTAGACCAAAGGTAGACACAAAGTGCCGGAGTAATTCAACGGGTCAAGCAAAATCTCTGGAGAAAATGAATGTGTGGCGTTTCAGGTCAGGACCCTTCTTCAGACTTATTTATCATTCTATCATTGCCACTAACAGCTCTTGGTGGCCAAGTCATTGGTTCTTTTTTAAACTGGAGATCGATAGGTTCATGATTAATAATGGTTTCAAAGGTTACGGGGAGAAGGCAGGAGAATGTGGATGAGAGGAAAATTAGATCAGCCAAGAACAAATGGAGGAGCAGACTTGATGGACTGAATGGCCTAATTCAGTTCCTATGAAGCTTTGAACTTATCATCGCTCCAAAGCATTTCTCAATTGCTTCCTTGCGATGATACACCTCATCCCTTACAATGATCCCACAGGAATGGAGCAAATCTTCTGAAATAATGAGGACCTGTTCACCCAAGGCAAAGTAAATTCCAGAAATCAAACTTGCCCATACCTCCGTGAGAGTGCTGCAGTGTGCAGGCGATGTAAATGAGGAAATGGAAAGATGCAACCAACACTTTCCACCGAAAACTCCAAAATCGCTGGAAGAATAAGTGAACCGACTTTGCAGTATTCTCTCTCAGGCCATCGTCCCCAATATTAAGGCTCTGGTCATACTCAATCTTTTACATTGGGCAGGCTGTATCATTTGTATGTACCACACTAGACTCCTCAAACCAATAGGTGTTTCCATGCTCTGTCATGGGAAGAGAATACTAGGTCGGCAATGAAAATGAATTAAGTATGAGGTCAATATTTACTTGGAGAACTACGGCATGACCACTGACTCCTGAGAACCTCTGACCTATGGCCAGTCAGAGGAAAGAAGGAGGTATTGAGTTGCTTAAAGCAAGTATTGAGAGCACACAGAGGTTGAAGTGTCTGCAGTTTCCATGTTAGCCTCATTAGCCATTTCAGAACCTGGAATCGAAACAAGTCATCATCAGTCCCGAGGGACTGTCTAAGTACACGTGGCAAGTCTTAGGTCAAACCTCTTCGACAGCAGAAGCATTACATCAAAGAGAGATATGAGGCAGCAAAACTCATTAGTGGAGACACAAGAAGCAGCTAGACTTGCTTCTCTCACACTGAGATTTTCACAATGTTTCTTATAAATCATTTCATCCAAGTGTTCTCACATTCTGCACGCAAATACAGTGTATTTATGTTCGGAAATTGAAGAAGACATGAAATAAAAATAAGGCATCAACCTTGGAGATTCCAGAGTTCATTTTCGAGAATAGACAAAACGTTTAACTGAAAGGTAAATGAAAATTTTGCATTAATGGAAGGTAGTCATTGTGTTTGAAATGTAAGCAGAGATTCATAATAAAATGTGCCTTTCTGAAACTCTATTTCACTCTGTCCCTTCTTGTTTCCTTCCCCATCACAATCCAATTACAACGACAAGCTATCCTTCTCCTTAATTGTTCCTTCCCACGCCTAATCCCAAGATACACCCATTGTTCACCAGCTTGATCCATTTAAACAATTTTATTCACCATCGCATAGCCGCCCACCCAGAATCATACAACAAGTAATTTCCTAACCAAAAAACGCAAATCGCAGGGGTCTTGAAGTGAAAGGTGTATTTGGTAGGAGGACAGGTACCTGGCACTTAGTACCTCCATTTCCATTCATCTTTACAATGAGGTGGTTAACAGTTTTGCTAACCTGCACGAACGATAGCACAAGCCATTGATGCTGATGCGCCTCCTCAGTGTATGAAGTCATCTCTTGTCACCTAATGATGAGTTTCATAAGCAAGATTCAATTAAAAAGGAAAGAAAGGAAAAAAAAATGTTCCGCTGAGTATTATTCAAAGGCAAGGGAGTCAATCAATCTATCAGCTAGTGTGCGTGAACTTTATTTGTCTGCGCTGGAAAAATTATATATTTTTCACTCTCTCCATTGCTCTAAGTTATTATCCCTTTTGAATCAAGAATCATGCTGTATTATTCCTATGTGAATCGTTAGCATTTAAATGCTGAATGTTATAGCAACAGTGAAAAAAGCAGGGGGGGTTTTCTGTCATATCCATCTTCCTGCTTTTTTGTGCTGAAGAGGAAATTGGAGGCAGGCTTTTGGCTGTTAATAATGAGAGGGGGAATGTAAGGAAAATAAACAATGTCAAGACCCTGAACCACATTGATGTAAACTGAACAACATTACCGTCTCCATGTCACCTGCCACCAACACGTTGGGAGTGTTGTCGAAAGAAGGGTCTGAAGAAAGTCTGAAGAAGGGCCCCAACCCAAAATGTCACCCATCCATGTTCTCCAGGGATGCTGCCTGACCAGTTGAGTTTCACCAGCACTTTGTGTTCGTTTCTGGGAGTCACCACTGACCAGAAACACAACTGAATGGACACAGGAAGAGAAATAAAAAACTTGTATGTTTCTGTTCATAGAGGCGTACTGCATAATAACAGGCCCTTCAGCCTACCATGGCCATGCAAGCTATCAAGTAGCCATCTATGCTCATTCCACTTAGCAGCTGTTTAGTTCAGTTTAGAGATACGGCACGGAAACAAGTCCTTTGGCCCATCCTCGTACACGAGCACTATCTGACACACTAGGGATAATTTATAATCTTTTACCAAAGCCAATTAGCCTACAAACCTGTAAGTCTTTGGAATGTGAGAGAAAACCAGAGCAACCAGGGAAAACCCACTCGGTCACGGGGAGAACATACAAACTTCATACAGTTGAATAAGTCATGACATCGGATGGAAGCTGCATACCAAATCTCGTTGCACCTCTGTGCAATGACAATAAAATATATTATTATTATATTATTATTATTCTAGCTCACAGACAATGGAGGACTGCACCCAAAGATAGAGGCAAAGACTGAGCTGTCAGGATAAGCCTGAGACCTTCAGTGTCACCCTTTTAAGCCCAAAGCTGAGCCACCAGGATCAGCCCGGGACTGCCAGAGTCTTCTCTCGAAGCAAGGGTGATATGCAGGGAAAAGCCTGAGGTCACCACACCATTGAGGTGCTGGGACAAGCCCTAGATCACCATCGCCTCCATGCATGTGCTCTGACGATGAGGGTCATTCCCCCCATGCGTACCTGTACTTTCTTGTCACTGTAAATAAATCATATCACCTGAGTTCACCCTACTGCAAGCATCAGTGTGGTAACTGCCAAACCAGGCCTTATCCCCAACAACGCACTATACTTTAATAAACATAGTTTCTGTGTAACATCCTTTCTCCAATCATTGATTTAAATCCTCGAGAACCCATTTGTCTAATAACGCTTCCATACCTCCATGCCTGAGGTTTAATCACTCTCGCGATCTCCCACCCAGTCCAAGGACACAGTGGGAAGTGAGATCAGCACAGTGGTCATGTGATCCAGTTAGGAGCACGACTATGTGGATTATATCTGGTGATTCTGGTTTGACAGATCCAACACTCGTGTTTGTGATATGAGCAAATTAGTGGCCCATGTTATTAACATTGCAAAAATGTTATTTTAGGAAGTACATTCTTTTAAGAAGGAGATGAGGAGAAATGTCTTTAGTCAGAAGGTCGTAAATCTGTGGAATTCTTTGAGGCTAAGTCAGTGGAGGCCAAGTCAGTGGATATTTTTAAGGTAGAGATATATAGATTCTTGATTAGTACAGGTGTCAGAGGTTATGGGGAAAAGGCAGGAGAATGGGATTTGGAGTGTGATATAGATTAGCCATGGTTGAATGGCAGAGTAGACTTGATGGGCCAAATGACCCCCAAATAGTAGCCCAATGTAGGGTGTAAGTTGCAGCAGGAGTTAAAACTGGCATGTAACAAAGGTAATGCCACTGTGGTGATGGGGTATTTCAATATGCAGCTAGACTGGGAAAATCAGGTTGGTTCAGGATCCCAAGAAAGAGCGTTTGTCGAATGCCTCTGAGATGGATTCTTAAAGCAGCTTGTAATGGAGCCGACCAGAGAAAAGGCAATTCTGGATTTAGTGTTGTCCAATGAACCAGATATGATAAGAGAACTCGAAGTAAAGGAACCGCTTGGAGGTAGTGATCATAATATGATTAGTTTCAATCTGCAATTTGAGAAGGAGAAGGTTAAATCAGAAGTGTCAGTGATGCAGTTGAACAAAGAGGACTATGAAGGCATGAGAGGGGAACTGGCCATGGTAGACTGGAAAGGGATCCAAGCAGGAATGATGGTTGAACAGAAATGGCAGGAATTTCTGGGCATAATCCGGACGACGCAGGATCATTTCATTCCAAAAAGGAAGAAAGATTCTAAGGGGAGTAGGAGGCAACTGTGGCAAGAGTAGCCGAAAGCCAGAGGATTGGGAAACTTTCATAGGACAACAGAAGGAAACAAAACGGGCAATACGGGCTGAAAAGATGAAGTATGAAGGGAAGCTGGCCAGGAATATAAAGAAGGACAATAAATGCTTCTTTAGATATGTTAAGGGAAAAAGAGTAGCAAAGTCAAATGTAAATTATTATGGGCAACAAGGAAATGGCAGAAGAGTTGAATAGGTACTTCGGATCTGTCTTCACTAAGGAAGACACAAACAATCTCCCAGATGTACTGGAGGACAGAGGATCTAAGGGGGTAGAGGAACTGAAATAAAATGTCATTAGGCGAGAAATAGTATTGCGTAGGCTAATGGGACTGAAGGATGATAAATCCCCTGGGCCTGATGGTCTGCATCCCAGGGTCATCAGGGAGGTGGCTCTAGAAATAGTGGACGCATTGGTGATCATTTTCCAATGTTCAATAGATTCAGGATCAGTTCCTGTGGATTGGAGGATATCTAATGTTATCCCACTTTTCAAGAAAGGAGCGAGAGAGAAAATGGGAAATTACTGACCAGTTAGCCTGACTTCGGTGGTGGGAAAGATGCTGGAGTCAATTATTAAAGAGGTAATAATGGGGCATTTGGATAGCAGTAAAATGATTAGTCCAAGTCAACATGGATTTATGAAAGGGAAATCATGCTTGACTAATCTTCTGGAATTTTTTGAGGATGTGACAAGTAAAATGGATGAAAGGGTGCCAGTGGATGTAGTGTATCTAGACTTTCAGAAAGACTTTGATAAGGTCCGGCACGGAGACTGGTGACTAAAATTAGAGCACATGGTATTGGGGGTAGGGTGTTGACATGGATAGAAAATTGGTTGGCAGACCGGAAGCAAAGAGTAGGAGTGAACGGGTCATTTTCAGAATGGCAGGCAGTGGCGAGTGGAGTGCCACAAGGCTCGGTGTTGGGGCCACAACTGTTTACCATATATATTAATGATTTGGAAGAGGGAATTAGGAGCAACACTAGCAAGTTTGCGGATGACACAAAGCTGCACATAAAGTATATTGCAGTGTGAACTGTGAAGAGGATGTTAGGAGGTTGCAAGGTGACCTGGACAGGTTGAGTGAGCAGGCAGATGTGTGGCAGATGCAGTATAATATAGATAAATGTGAGGTTTTCCACTTTGGCGGCAAAAACAAGGGGGCAGATTATTATTTCAATGGGGTTAGGTTAGGTAAGGGGGAGGTGCAGCAAGACCTGGGTGTCCTTGTACACCGGTCACTGAAAGTTGGCTTACAGGTACAGCAGGCAGTGAAGAAAGCTAATGGAATGTTGGCCTTCATAACAAGAGGATTTCAGTATAGGAGTAAAGAGGTTCTTCTGCAGTTGTATAGGGCTCTGGTGAGACCACATCTGGAGTATTATGTACAGTTTTGGTCTCTTAATTTGAAGAAGGACATCCTTGTGATTGAGGCAGTGCAGCGTAGGTTCACGAGATTGATCCCTGGGATGGCGGGACTGTCATATGAGGAAAGATTGAAAAGACTAGGCTTGTATTCACTGGAGTTTAGAAGGATGATGGGGGATCTTATGGAAACATATAAAATGATAAAAGGACTGGACAAGCTAGATGCCGGAAAAATGTTCCCAATGTTGGGCGAGACCAGGACCAGGGGCCACAGTCTTAGAATAATGGGGAGGTCATTTAAGACTGAGGTGAGAAATAACTTTTTTACCCAGAGAGTTGTGAATTTATGGAATTCCCTGTCACAGAGGGCAGTGGAGGCCAAGTAACTGGATGGATTTAAGAGAGAGTTAGATAGAGCTCTAGGGGCTAGTGGAGTCAAGGGATATGGGGAGAAGGCAAGCAAGGTTATTGATAGGGGACGATCAGCCATGATCACAATGAATGGCGGTGCTGGCTCCTCCTCTACCTATTTTCTATGTTTCTATGTTTCTATGAATGGCCTAATTCTACTCCTAACACCTGTGACCTAATAACAAGTATTCTCAAGTAGTCATTCCTAATTGACTGCAAAATACTTTGCAATGGTTTGAAGATGTGAAGGACTACTTACAATATTTTGTTGCACTCTTAGGACTTGCATTGATTAAAATCAATAAACACCTAACAAAATCAAGTCCCTTGCACATTGCAACTGAACATTCTCGTGTTCGAAAGCAATATTATAACATTAATGAACTCCAGGAAAATATTGAATGTTTCTTAAGGTGCAAGTAAATTATCTGACCGTTATTGGAATAAAAAACAAGCGAGCTGAAATGGACTGGGGCCCAGTGATAGATTTGATGAGCATTTCAAATGAAACAAAGTAGATCATGAAATACTTTAGCACGTTATTATATGTTGAACCTAGTGGAATTATTTTGTTATTTTAAGCAAACTTTGAGTGAAATGAATACTCATTTGTACAGTTTTTTTGTTTTAATTCACCAAACAATAAGGTTTGGCAGAAACAAGGAACTGCAGATGTGTGATTACCAAAAAACTAACACAAAGTGCTGGAGTAACACAACGGGTCAGACAGCATCTCAGGAGAACATGGTATTGGGGGTAGAGTGCTGACATGGATAGAAAATTGATTGGTAGACAGGAAACAAAAAGTAGAGATTAAGGGGTCCCTTTCAGAATGGCAGGCAGTGACTAGTGGGGTACCGCAAGGCTCGGTGCTGGGACTGCAGCTATTTACAATATACATCAATGATTTAGATGAAAGGATTCAAAGTAACATTAGCAAATTTGCAGATGACACAAGCTGGGTGGCAGTGTGAACTGTGAGGAGCATGCTATGAGAATGCCGGGTGACTTGGACAGGTTGGGTAAGTGGGCAGATGCATGGCAGATGCAGTATAATGTGGATAAATGTGAGGTTATCCACTTTAGTAGCAAAATTTGGAAGGCAGATTATTATCTAAATGGTGTCAAGTTGGGAAAAGGGAAAGTACAACGGAATCTGGGGGTCCTTGTTCATCAGTCAATGAAAGTAAGCATGCAGGTATAGCAGGCAGTGAAGAAAGCGAATGACATGTTCGATTTCATAACAAGAGGAGTTGAGTATAGGAGCAAAGAGGTCCTTCTGCAGTTGTATAGGGCCCTAGTGAGACCACACCTGGAGTATCGTGTGCAGTTTAGGTCCCATAATTTGAGGAAGGACACTATTGCTATTAAGGTAGTGCAGCATAGGTTTACAAGGTTAATTCCCGGGCTGGCGGGACTCTCATATGCTGAGAGAATGGAACGGCTGGGCTTTTATACTCTGGGGTTTAGAAGGATGAGAGGATATCTTATTGAAACATATAAGGGTTTATTAAGGATTTGTTAAGATTATTAAGGCTTTGCACATGTTAGAGGCAGGAAACATGTTCCTGATGTTGGGGGAGTCCAGAACCAGGGGCCACTGTTTAAGAATAAGGGGTAAGCTATTTAGAACAGAGATGAGGAAACACCTTTTCACACAGAGGGTTGTGAGTCTGTGGAATTATCTGCCAGTTCTCTGGACACTTTCAAGAGAGCTAGATAGGGTTCTTAAAGATAGCGGAGTCAGGGGATATGGGGAGAAGGCAGGAACAGGGTACTGATTGGGGATGATCAGCCATGATTACATTGAATGGCGGTGCTGGCTCGAAAGGCCAAATAGCCTACTTCTGCACCTATTGTCTATTGTCTATTGTCTAACATGGGTAGATATCGTTTTGGGTCGGAACCCTACTTCAGTCTCAATTAAGTTTGGCATATTTTTCAAGAAGTAGTCTGTAGTTTCCTATTAGGCCTGGATCTTATTGGCAATTGGAGTTCCCTCTCCCATTATAGATGAGGACCTCGCATGCGTCTCCTCGGTATCCCTCAGCTCTGCTCTTGCACCCCCTCCCCCAAGTCATAACAGGGACAGGGTCCCTCTATTCTTCACCTTCCATCCCATCAGCCTTTGCACACTACGCATAATCATCTGCCATTTTTTTCCCATATCCAACGGGATCTCACCACTAGCCACATGTTTCCATTTCCACCCCTTTCCGATTTCTGCAGAGACTGATCCCTCCGCAACTCCCTGGTTAATTCATCCATTCCCACCCAAACAACCCCCTGCCCAGGTACTTCCCCATGCAACCACAGGAGACGCAACACCTGTCCCTAGACCTCTTCCCTCAACTCCATACAAGGACCCTGACAGTCATTTCAGGTGAGGCAGAGGTTCACTTGCAACTCCTCCAAGCTTATCTACTGTCTCAGCTGTTCCAGGTGTGGACTCCAATATATCAGTGAGACCAAGCGCATACTCGGTGATTGTTTCGCTGAACACCTTTGCGCAGTCCGCCTGGGCGTACACTATCAGCCATTTGCTAAACACTTTAATCCCCCTCCCATTTCCACACTGACCTTTCTATCCTGGGCCTCCTCCACTGTCAGAGTGAGGGCAAATGCAAATTGGAGTAACAGCACCTCATATTTCGGCATCATACCCAGTGGTATGAATACTGATTTCTTTAACTTCAATTAACCCTTGCTTTTCCTCTCTTTCCTGCCCTCCCCACCCTAGTTCTCCAACTAGTTTTACTGTCCTCCTGATTAATGTAACTGTTTGTATGCCTAGTTGTCACCCTCCCCTCAGCCAACAATGAACCATCTTACATTACCTTGAGCGTTATCTGCTTTGATCTGACGTTCTCACAACTTGCCCTTCTATATCTCCAATTTCCCTCTCCCCTGACTCAGTCTGAAGAAGGGTCTCGACCAAAAACATCACCCATTCCTTATCGCCATAGATGCTACCTGCCCCGCTGAGTCACTCCAGCAATTTGTGTCTATCGTCGGTGTAAACCAGCATCTGCAATTCCTTCCATGAGAGGCATATGGGCCAAACATAGACATAGTGTAGATGGAACATAGACACAAAATGCTGGAATAACTCAGCAGGACAGGCAGCATCTCTGGAGTGAAGGAATGGGTGATGTTTCGGGTTGAGGCCCTTATTCTGACTGATGTCAGAGGAGTGGGCGGGACAGAGATAGAATGTAGTCGGAGACAGTAAGACTGGTGGGAGTACTTGGAAGGGGGAGGGGATGGAGATAGAGGGAAATCAAGGGCTATTTGAAGTTAGAGAAGTCAATGTTCATACCACTGGGGTGTAAGCTTCCCAAGCAATATATAATGTGCTGTTCCTCCAATTTGTTCTGGGCCTCACTCTGACAATGGAGGAGGCTCTGGACCTAGATGGAACATGTTGGACGGTGAGGGCAAGTTGGGCTGAAGGGCCTGTTTCCATGCTGTATGACCCTATGACTCTATGATTTTATGACACATTGTGTCTATCTTTGTATAAAATAGCATCTGTAATTCTTTGTTTCTACAGAAGGAAGGTTGATCAGGATGTATGGCAAACAGCAAATACCATGCTATTGGAACCAAGAACTATTGAAATCATAAAGTGCACATCTAAATGAGTGCCAAGAATTAAGATTTTAGTTCACTCTGTATTCGTATAACATGAGATATTGTTCACGATTTTACTTCGGAGTCACGTGAGTGATTCCGTGAAGAAGACCCGCTAGTGCGCATGCACGTCATTACGTCGTTTGCATGGCAAGGCACCGGATGTGCAGGGCTTCGCTCTCTGCCAACGGTATGTTGAAACCTGCAGGTAAGAGTTTTATTACTTACCAGGGTTGATATTTGTGCAGGAATTTCTCTTCACAGAAGTATCCTGCAGGATTTGGCGAAGTCCGGCGAGTGGACCGACTACGGGCTGTGGGGAGACCCCGGTTCAGATCCCGAAAGCGGATAGTCGGGTGATGTCGGGATTTTTGCGTTTAAAGCCACGGACAAACGGTCAGTGTTTCAAACCTGCTGTGTTCCCAGGGCCGGGTAAAACACGCAGGTGGGTGGGGCTACGGCTGGAGTTGCTGACAGTGAAGTCAGTGGCTCACAGAATCATCGATCTGTGGGCCCCAGGCATGGGGTGCAATCACAGATAGAGTCAAACAGCCCTATTGAACTCGGAGGAATCGGGCAGAAAGGAATCCCTTGGTGAAATAAGTATGTATTTGGGTGCTTTTTGTTGTTACTTTTTAACCCTTCACAGGCACCAGCGCGGGCCTATGGTTCAGGCCATGCCAGCAACACCTGGGACAGGACTGCTTCGAGTGTGAACGCGGGCCTATGTAACAGGCCGCGCCAGCAGCACCTGGGACAGGACTGCTTAGTGTATGAGCGCGCGCCTATGGTACAGGCCGCGCCAGCAGCACCTGGAACAGGACTGCTCAGTGTGTCAGCACGGGCCTATGGTAAAGGCCACGCCAGCGGCGCCTGGGACAGGGCAGCATAGTGTGTGAGCGCACCAGCCTCATTGGCGCACAGAGGGTATGAGGATTTAAATCTCCAGGTAATTGGCACAAACTTAGCTGAAGTTCGGGTTGTTTTGCTGTGGTGCTGTGCTGTGTATTTCTTCCAGGACAATGCCATGGACAAGATGACCAAGGGAAAGAGGCAAGCTGCAAGAAAATCGGTAGACAGCCGCGGGAGTGCGGTCTGTGAACGGCTGCCTCATACCCCTGCACAGTCGCCGGTCGGGAGCGGGGCAACTGCAGACTTGGGTGCTGCAAAGCACAGAGCCAGCGCCAGTCGGGCGTAAGGCCAGCAGCATGTCTGTTCGACCCACTGACTAGCCAGAGTCAGTAGCGGAGAATTCCTCTCCGGGGCTGGATACCGTTTTTTCAACGGTTATCCCAAATGGAGCACCTCTTACAGAGGTTGTTTCACCAGGGCACACTCCAGGAGCAGGAGTGGTGTCGGCGGTAGGCTGGAGAAGAGGCCGCGCTAGCAGCACCTACTAAAGGGCTGCTCGATAGCACCCTCATTGATGAGGCGCATGCCATGGGTCAGCTGAGTTCTGACCCCGACTCTGACGGTGAGTTCAATCCAGGTGAAGAATGGCAGCTGCCAGATGTCCCATCCTTGGCAGTACGATTCGCTGTCCCGTCAGAGTCAGGAGATCCACTGGGAGATGAGTTGGCCTCCACGATAAATTATTTAGTCTCCCATCAGCTACAGGAGCTCACGATGGATGAGACCGCAAAGAAACACGAGACTCCGGGGAACTGCGTGTTGCCTTAAGGTGCCGGCAGTGAACCAGCTGATATGGGGTCAGATGGGCATGGCATGCGTGCCCAGGAAATGAATCTTCAACAAATGCTGCTAGGCTCAGGAATGACTGCGTTCACTAGAAAGGGCAGCTGTCCGAGATGCAGCAAGGTTTAGCCACCGGTGGTCGGCAAATCTGAGAAGGTATCCCTACAAGAGAGGTGCAGATCCCGGGTTTGGAACAGGAACAAGCCTGCCGTCGACGCAGATGCGCAGCTGGCGCTCTGCAGCGGGACCACGGATGAACGGCAGAGTTCATCATTTGGCGACAACGCACCCTATGCCTGCATCGGCAGTGGGCGGTTCACTGAAGCTGGTGGCAGCAGGACAGCTGGGCACAGGTTTCAAGCACCCTACCAGTCCTACTCAACAAGGTGGGTCTGGCACTTCCTAAACATGGGTAAGTGGACCACTCACAAGTTGGGGATATTTACACTTGTTTGTACAGCATACAAAGGATAAAAGCATGGTCATCTGCTTAGAAGGCACAATGCTAGCATTCCAAACAAGTTTGGAATTAGAGCCAGAATTGTCGGTTTTCCAGACAGGTTCGAAAATTGGGCAGAGTTGTCGTGCAAAGCACCCATGGAATGATGGCAGGAGTGGCCTGTTCATTATAAAAAAGACCGTTTAACTGTACTAATACCAGTAAAACATTGCAAAATGGGATAAACTATATTCACAGGTTAGTTAACAAATTATAAAATCGGTGTTTCGACTCTGAGTTCGAAAACACTTGTTATGTTTGTCTGGATGATATTCTAACGCTGTATTTTGGTAAAAATCACCGGTTCAGTCTCAAACTATATTTGCGAAATTGGGCTCAGCTATCCAGCTAACTTTAAGTTGTTACCTAATAGACTTGTTGGTCATTGGGATTTATCTTTAACTATTGATTAGTTATGACTCCGCCTTGGGGCACAAGATGGGAGTTAATAGAATCCTGTTAAAGGTCAATTCTATTCATCTAGAGTATTGGCAATATAGTAGCTGTGACTCAGCTGTGCAAGTCAGGAAAGTAGCAATCTCTCTAATGACATGTGGGTGATTGTTAACAAGCTTATGCTTTGAACAGCTGAAGCTACCTAAGTCACAATGATGAACACACAGTATTCAGCATTGCTCCAGCTAAGTGCTCTAAGATGGGGAAAAAATTGCGAATGTCATCTCCAGTTGGAGGTGCAGGAGATTTGCATGAGTTGCCAATTCTTCAGTTGGTGGTATCAACTAGCTATAGACGCTAGATGCATCCCATGGGTAAAGGGCTATTGAGCGAATACATAATCTACAAGCCCAACTTCAAGTTAATACACTACGGTGGTGTCAGATGTTAGTCACATGGCAATCAAGTAAAGGATTCAGGACAACACAGAATAAGTGTTGAATCACAAAGTATTTATGAAAATATGGTTCATGCTTTTTCACTGATTGCAAAAATATGTGGCATAACAGTGGTGAGAGATATATTCTCGCCACAAGAAGGAGGAATGTTCTTTTATGCCTTCCTACATTTTGCCTCATCAGTAGGGTCATGAAATAAAGTCAGCACGATCTCGCTTTAGTTTTCGTACTGTCTGACTGGCTGTGCAGACATGCTTCCCGCTTCCGTCGGGCATGATAATCCAACTGTATAAGGTTAGTCTAAAGAAATGAAAACTTTGCTGGTTCAAACTTTGGTTCAGGAAACCAGCCTCTGCATAATAAAACGATTATTGATTTACACATTCTCAAGGGACTGCCTTACGGCTCAGGTTGTCACATCGAGCCATTCATGTGCTCACTGCAGATTGCAGGGAGAGCATCAGAAAAGCAGTACTTTCCTAATCAGGAGATGGGAAGGGGGTTTGTTTAATCTTCATGTTACATTTAATATGGCACATATTACTGACGTCTTCCAGTCGGGTTTTATTTCAACCCCGGGTATCGAGTTTCTAAACAATGTCTTTAACACCAGTTCTCCCAGTACACATATACGCAGTATGGGATATTGACATTGGGTTAACAATACTTCACCAAAGCCAGCTACATCCTTAGTCATGACAACGAGGGCAGACATTGCAGAAGCTGCGGCTAGATAGGATGGAAATGGCTGCAGATGCCATTATGTTCTACACTCTGATCTACACAAGCAGAGCAGACCAAGGGTGGCAGGATTAAGATCGTATTTCGACATACCCCATGGACTCATGTCTATGTGTGAGGGCAGGTTTGCTATATTATATCAAGGCCACCAGAACCCTACGAGGTGTGGAATCAGCATTGTTTTTTAGCCACAAACAATCACACAAGAAAAAATCAGTTCAGACTATTTCAAGGTGGCTGAAGCAGGTTCTGGTTTTATGCAGGTATTGACACTGATGATTTTACATCTCATTCCATCAGGGCAGAATGGACGTTCCCATCGAGCATATCCACACGACCGCAGGATGGTCAAGTGAATGGATTTTCAAAAATTGTTTTACCATAGGCTGATTGCCGAAACCGGGCTGTTTGCCCATTCTGTTTAGCGTTCACTTTTAGCCTCCCCTGATTGAGGGGTTGCTATTGATTGCTTTATTCACATAAGCCATTAATACATTTGAATCAATGTTATGGTTAATGCATTGTTGATTATTCACTCATTCTGAGTTAATCGATGCAGTGAGACGCCGGGATTTGAATCTGCGGCATGAAATCACAGAGCTTTGAACTCTTCACGGAATCACTCGCGTGACTCCGAAGTAAAATAGTAAGATTAATCGAGAACTTACCAGTTTGAAGTTTGATCTTTATTTTATGAGGAGTTACGCTGGTGATTACGTGCCCACCACGCCCAACCCTCTCTCTCATAAAGGTCATATGGTAGTTCTCATGTTACTGATCTTACTATGTTACTTCAAATATTCTGTTATCTGTGAAAGCATACTGCTGCTTTGAAGATTAAAGTGCATGCGCACTGACGGGTCTTCTTCACAAAATCACCAACGTAACTCCTCATAAAATAAAGATCAAACTTCAAACTGGTAAGTTCTCGTTTAATCTTACTATTTTAGTTCACTCTGTATTCCTATAACATGAGATATTGTTCTTCCCTTCTCCATCAGTCACTGATTTATGAAATAATTGAACATTATAGCACAGAATGAGGCCATTTGTCCAACATTTTCATGCATGCTAATAAAAAGCTATAATCAAGACATTTTAATTTTTTTCTGATCTGTTGATAGTTTCCTTAAATCTCTACTCCCTAGTTACTGAGCCCGTTGCCAAATAAAGCAAATATTATCCAGGTGCCTCGCCAGTTCTAGGGAGAATCAGTTCGGCACAAGCAATCTTTCTTCATAACTGGAGCTGTCCTTCCCCAGAAATATCATTGTAAATCTCCTCTGCAACCTCTTTTATGGTTTCACATCCTTCCTGTAATTTGCTGATCAGAAACGTACACAGTATTCCAGCTGTGGCCCAACTCATATTTTATACATGCCCTGCATAACTTCCTCTCGTGTTTTCTTATGTAACCCCTTGTGAATTTCCACTGCTTTCTGTTTTTTTCATTTCCGATTTTCCACATATCTCTTCCTATTTCTGATATATATTGAATTTGTTTTTCCAACTCTAGGATTTGGATTTCCTCATTATTCTGTATTTTTCAATAGACAACCAGAGGTCTTTGCACGAGTCAATGCTGGTATTCATGAGTGATAGAGGAGAGGGTATCAGGATCAGATGCTATGTTGTAATACTCTGGAGGTTGCTTTGAAGGCCATTATTTTGTGCTTATACAGTACATTTTAATTTTCACAATGGACCTGTCATCGCCAGTCAGCAGACCCTCCTGTTACATCCTGCAGAATTCTCCTGAGTCTGATCATTAGCAAAATGTTTCTGCCATCTTCATGACAGCAAGAAGCAGGTTTAATTGCACAAAGTGTGAAGCTCTCTTAATTTCCCAGTGATTTAATTTTGGAAACTTTAATTGTGTCAACTTTCTTTGTGTCCTTAATTTTCACATTCTTCTGACTCTCACTTGTTTAAGCCTTAACAAGGAAAGCATCCAATGTGGAAACTTCCTGAATGCATGGAAACAGGCTATGCGCAAACCAGCGATCACCCCGTATACTAGCACTATCCTACACACTCTCCTAGGAACCTAGGAGAACGTTTGTGAAGTGAAAATGAATGTCTAATTGTGAACATCTATAGGTATACGCACACACCAATAGGTCCTTTAAAATTGCGGTTATTAGGTAAAGAACATAACTAGCACATCAACTTCCTCACTTCTCAAGAAAACATATAGCAATTAATGATTAAAAGGACATTAGACTTTAGCAATACAGCATGGGAACAGGCCCTTCGGCCCACCGAGTCCACGCCAACCAGCGATCCCCATGTACTAACACTATCCTACATACTAGGGTCAGTTTACAATTATACCGAAGCCAATTAACCTATAAACCTGTAGATCTTTGGAGTGTGGCAGGAAACCAGAACCCCCGGAGAAATCCCATGCGATCATAGGGAGAGCGTACAAACTCCATACAGACAGCAACAACAGTCAGAATCAAACCCGAGTCAATGCCACTGTCAGGCAGCAACTCTGCCTCTGTGCTACTGTGCCGCCTGTGAAAAAAGAACATGCTTTTCTGTCTGAAGAAGGGTCCTAGCCGAAAACATCACCCATCCATATTCTCCAGAGATGCTGCCTCACAACCTTTTTCCTTTCTAGGTAATTAATAAAAAATAATAGTTATCTCTGAAGATGGAAACAACATCAGTTGTGTAATTCAATATCAATCAGTGCATTTTGTAAACTCACAAATCCCTGAATGTTAAAATTAGGGGTGTCTCCTCCTGGTCACTTATTAGTAACAATAAAGAACACAAAAAGATCTCACATTTTTAACCATTGATGCATTCTTCTGTTGGGGGCAGTTTTAGAAATATTGCAATGTTTAGTTTAGTTTAATTTAGCTTAGCTTAGAGATTCAGCATGGAAACAGGCCCTTCGGCCCACCTGGTCCATTCCGACCCATTCACACTAGTTCTATGCTATCCCGCTTCCTCAATACTAGGGACAATTTACAGTCCAATTAACCTACAAACCTGGATGTTTTTGGATGTGGGAAGAAACCAGATCACCTGAAGAACATGCAAACTACACACAGACATCGCCCATAGTCAGGGTCATACCCGGATCACTGTGAGGTATCAGCTGCGACACTGTGCCGCCCAAAGAGTTTCAGTGTATTCTGGGAAAAGGGCAATTTAATTAACTGGGACATTTCCTAGTTGAAACTAACAGCCTGTTAACAAAGCCAATTTGTACATGTCAACTGAAACTGAACCTTCTGTGAACAAGCAGATCTTGATTGAGGCAGAGGTTGATGTTTGACTTTTGCCCTTTGATTTTTGCCTTAGCTAATGAGATGAACACAGTGATAATTCCCAATTACATATTATTTGTGCAATGAAGCTCTAGCTGTAATCTCTGTGCATTGGTGACTAAAAGAGTTTGTGCAGACACCTGGATAATTGCCCTAATGGATGAGCTTTTACTTGTGCTTTCTCAGTATGTGGACATCATTGACATTATTGGCATTTATACTTTAGAGATACAACATGGAAACAGGCTATGCACCAACCAACGATTACCCCATATCCTAGCACTATCCTACACAATTTACAATGTTACCAAAGCCAATTAACCTCCAAACCTGTATGTCTTTGGCGTGTGGAAGGAAACCGGTGCACCCGGAGAAAAAACACGCTGTCACAGTGAGAACGTACAAACGACATACAGACAGCACCCATAATCATGATTGAACCCAGGTCTCTGGACCTATAAGGCAGCAGCTACTGTGCTACCCTTGCACCACTGTGCCGCCGTTATCACCCATACTTAATCATATAATGCCGTGATAGGAGCCAAGTGCACCAAACACAAAGATAATTAAAAGTAAATAATTATGTTCTATCAAGACTATTCTGTAATTTTGATCAGTAAGTAAATAGTGATCCAATAGTGTACCACAGATTTTTTCGTTAATAGATTGATTGAAAGACACAGCATGGAAACAGCCCTTCAGCCCACCTAGTCCATGATGGCCATCGATCACATGTTCTCACTAGTTCTATTCTATCCCACTTTCACATCCACTCTCTACACAATAGGGCCAATTAACCTACAAACCTGCATGCCTTTAGGATGCAGTAGGAAACTGGTGCCCGCCCAGAGGGAATCCACACAGTCACAGGGAGAACGTGAAAAATCCGCACAGACCGTATCCAAGATCATATTCAAACCCAGGTTGTTGGTGCTGTGAGGAAGCAGCTCCACTGGCTACGCCACTGTGCCGGCATACAATTTAGCAAAAATGTATTTGTTTTCCTTAACAAAACTTTAGTTGACCATGGTGCAGTAATTAGCACCCCTGCATCACAGTACTAATGACTCACTCCTGACCTCCAGTGCTGTCTGTGTTGAGTTTACTTGTTCTCTCTGCGGCCATGTGGATTTCTCCCAGGTCCTCTGGTTTCCACCCTCATCCCAAAGCCATGTAGGTATGTAGGTGAATTGGCCTCTGTAAGTTACACCTCAGTGGATGTACGTGTAAAAGTATTACACGGAATTGGTGAGTATGTGAGAGAACAAGTTGGATTGCCACACGCAAAACAAGTAGAGAGGAATAGGAACTGCAGAGATTTCTCAGCTAAGAGCTGGCATGGACTAAATGCGCTGAATGTCCTCCCCTTGGGTAATAGGGAATGAGTAATTATCAGGTTATGAGCACCTTTATTAACTTTGAATCTATAATACTGGCAATCGATTCATGCATTAATGAAAGGATGGCTTCTCTAAAGCCTGCAGACTGGATTTTTACACCTGCGATTCCTGCAAAATGTACATTGTCAATATTCATTCTATTAAATGAACCTTAGTGGATGCTACCTAATAGGGGTGAGTCATAAACTCATTCACATTGATCCTATGCTTCCTACTAATAGCATGTGAGATTAGTAATGCCCAATAGAAATGATTAGGAATCAGAACTGCAATGAACTCTGAGACCAAGGTGTATGGAATGAATGAGGTTTGTCTGGGAATTGCTTCATTCACAATGTTTTACATCCTTTCCCATCTCGACTGCAATAAAAAATACTTGATCTATTCATCAATAAAATTTACAGGAATCTGAAAATTGAATTTGGCATAGCTTTAACCTATTGAGGAAGTGTTGAGTTTAGGAATCTCTCAGCGGTTCCAGGGTTTATAAATCTGTCCATGGTTATCCAAAGTACAGACATTGATGTCTACAGAATTTGGTCTAATTGACGCCACATTTGTCAATACTAATCCAATGAAAAACATACACTAGTACAATTCAATATCTGCTTTCCTCTAAAAGCCAGCAGAAAATAGTTTATCTCCTTTTCCCAGTAAACCATTAATGTATTATCCCAATAGTTTATTGCCACACATGGTAATTTAGTTTAGAATGCCTGTTTATTGAAAGGTCCAATGTACAATGTATTTTAAAGCTTTTTCAGTACCAACGTAAATATAGCTAATTCTAATAAAGCAATAGCAGCCTGCAATACAAAAGATATCTTTGCTTTTAAATTTAATTAATTAATTACTTAATCATTCAGAAACTAGAGCGATAACATGCCTTGAACCATATACTTTTGATAAATCTAATCAAAACGCTGCTATTTCAGTCAGAAAGAAATATGTTTTATCCTATCATTGTATTAATCTAATTTATTCTAGGTACATGCGTACTCCTGGGCAAGGCTAGTGTGTGAAATGTACAGGCAACTAACGTTGGAGTTAATGAATGAGCATCAATAGGTGTGGACTAATGATCTTAAAATTTGAGCTCAGATCACTTTTAATATATGTATTCTGGAAGAAATCCTGTATCAACCATGGCAATCATAAAACAAAAGTGTAAGTGCCAAAACTATCAGGTTCATTAATAGGATCACCAAAAGGGAAGGAAGTCTAAAATCCTCGCAGAAACATGGAACTACAGATGCTGGTTATGACACAAAAGGACACAACGTGCTTGATAAAGTCAGCATGTCAGGCAGCATCTCTGGAGAACAATGCCCTGGTGTAGCCATGGAGCCTTATAGAGGTACAGCATGGAAACAGGACCTTTAGTCCACCAACCACTAACTGCCCATTTAGGGTCTAAAACTAAAGAACATAGGGTTAAAGTGAGAGGGGAAGAATGTAAAGAAGATTTATGGGGCACATTGTTCATATAACGGCAGGAGGTAGAGTCATATACAATGGCAATGTTTAAAAAAAAACATTTGGACAGATACATAGGAAAGGTGTTGAGAAATACAAGCCTAACATAAATTTAGTTTAGAGATACAGAGTGGAAACAGGCCCTTCGGCCCACCAAGACCATGCCTAGGAGTATCCCACACTAGAGAATTTACAATTTTTACTGAAGCCAATTAACCTACAAACCTGTACGTCTATGGAGTATGGGAGGAAACCAGAGCAACCAGGGAAAACCTATGCGGTCACAGACAGAATGTATAAACTCCGTACAGACAGCCGGGACGAATTTGAGCAAAAGGCCCATTTCTGTGCTACACAAATCTATGACCCCACCCAAGACTCCATGAGAGCTGTAACTTCTAGCAACATACACAAAACAAGTAAATGGCAGTCAACAAGATTTTGTGGCTGGTGATACCTCTATCAGGATGAGAACTAGTAAACGATATTACAAATGAATGCTCTCCACCCAAGAATGTTAACCCTATTTCTTTCTCCAAAGATTCAGCCTAAACTACCGAATATATCCAGCATTGTTTAAATGTAAGATGCAATCTCTGTTTCCCCAGGGAACCCATCAATTCTGTTTAAATGTATGAAATAACAGGAACTTTAACATATCCTCAGAAAACATTCAGAATTTGCAATTCTTTAGTTAAAGACTTGCACTCTTGAAGCAATGATTTACATTGATGCCCTAAGCAAAACAGAAGAATTAGATTGCAGAGATATGTCCTTGGTACCTGCACTTGAATTTAATATTCACAGCACATGCTTTTGGATGCAAATTTGAACCATTCCAAATGAATAAATCCGAGCTTGGTTTCGAATTTTATTTTGAGCTGTTAATAAAAATGGATGTATTTGTCAAACAAAAGATGATTGCATTATTTTTCCACCATAGGTTTAAAAGCATGGTGCGATAACTGTACAAACATTTTTTGATAGGGGAAGGGTCACTGTAATTAATGTGATAAAATCCTTTCACATATCCCAGCCTTGATTCAATTGAGGTCACATCTTTGACCAACCCAAACTTTACAGAACCTGAGCTCTTTCATTTACACACAATCTTTCACTATATCAAAGTAT
Source organism: Amblyraja radiata (assembly GCF_010909765.2). Taxonomy (NCBI): domain Eukaryota; kingdom Metazoa; phylum Chordata; class Chondrichthyes; order Rajiformes; family Rajidae; genus Amblyraja; species Amblyraja radiata. The sequence continues at coordinate 46,451,561 of NC_045966.1, forward strand.
CCCAAAACACTTATAAAACATAGATGCAGCTCCAATGCAGATTCAAGGACAGTTTATTTCCAGCTATTATCAAACAACTGAATGGTCCTCTCATCAGATAAAGTGTACTCCTGACTTCCCATCAAGCTGTTGCACTAAATGTTGTATCCTTTATCCTTTATCTGTGCACAGTGACTGCTTGATTGTATTCACTTAGTCTTTTCTAGGACTGAATAGCATGCAAACAAAAATGTTTCACTGTACCTTGGTACACGTGACAATAATAAACCAAAGTAAACTAAACTAAGTGTTGGGAAAAGGACAGCACATTTGTACAAAGCAAAAAGAAACACAATAATGACAAATAATCATTTAAAAAAAAATTGTGAGTAGATTCCTAAGTTGTGACATTCCTGCATTATTTATTTTGCATTAGTGATTCATTTTCCAGGATCTGGTGTGAACGGTTCGGCCACCATTTATTGTCCAACACTAAATGAACTTCAACAGTTGCTGGTGGGCTGCCTTCAATGCTTCAATGGTTCTTTATCACCTCAAGTGCAAATGCACAGTGAATATTTTTTCTTACGTACGGTCCAGTAGAATATTACCGTACCTAAAAATGATCCTCAATTAGCAAAGTGTACAGAAATAGTCTACGGAGCCCGCATGCAAGGGGTGCCAGGTTTTGGAGCCATTTTTAAAGTCCATTCCGCAATTTTCAATTCAATTCAATTCAATTCAATTCAATTCAACTTTAATGTCATTGCACAAATACTAAGTATCGGTACAACAAAATGCAGTTTTGCGTCAGTCCGTAGTAGTAGTGCATATAGAAATTTAAAATAAAAAAGAAGATACAGAATAATCAAAAATACAGAATAATTAAACAATGGGGACGGAGGGACCGGAGAAATCTATTGGCGGGACTCCGAGTTCAGCAATGTGATGGTATAATTGTAGAAGCTGTTCCTCATCCTGCTGGTACGAGACCTGAGGCTCCTGTACCGTCTCCCTGATGGGAGGAGGGCAAACAGTCCATGGTTGGGGTGGGAGGGGTCTTTAATGATCTTCCCAGCCCGTCTCAGACACCGTTTTCGGTGGAGGGCATCCATGGCAGGGAGCAGGGCACCGATGATGTGCTGCGCGGTTTTCACCACCCGTTGTAGTGCCTTCCTGTCCGCAACAGTGCAGCTGCTGTACCATACCGTGAAGCAGGAGGTCAGGATGCTCTCGATGGTACAGCGGTAGAAGTTGGTCAGTATCTGGGGGGACAGGTGGGCTTTCTTGAGCCTCCTCAGGAAGTAAAGGCGCTGCTGTGCCTTTTTGATCAGCTTGGAGGTGTTGAGGGACCAGAACAAATCCTCGGAGATATGTACCCCGAGGAATTTGTAGCTGGAGATGCGCTCCACCTCAGTCCCGTTTATATGGATGGGGGTATGACTGCCTCCTCTGACCTTCCTGAAGTCGACAATAATTTCCTTCGTCTTCTTGGAGTTGAGGACGAGGTTATTGTTGGCACACCAGGTTGTCAGGTGCTGGACCTCCTCTCTGTAGGCTGACTCATCGTTGTCACTGATCAGTCCTACCACCGTGGTGTCGTCAGCAAACTTAATGATGGCGTTGGATCCGTACTTAGGGATGCAGTCGTGGGTGAAGAGGGAGTAGAGGAGAGGGCTGAGCACACAGCCCTGTGGCACGCCGGTGTTCAGTGTTATAGTGGAGGAGGTGAGGTTGTTGACCCTAACAGACTGTGGTCTGTTGGTGAGGAAATCCAGTGTCCAGTTGCAGAGGGAGGTGGAGATGCCAAGTCCGCTGAGTTTGGTGATCAAGCTGGCGGGGATGACAGTGTTAAAGGCAGAGCTGAAATCAATGAACAGCAACCTGATGTAGGAGTTGTTGTTGTCCAGGTGGGTCAGGGCAGAGTGTAGAGCCGCCGATATGGCGTCCTCTGTAGACCTGTTGGCGCGGTAGGCAAACTGATGGGGGTCCAGTGTGGGGGGGAGGCTGGCTTTGAGGTGAGCCAAGATCAGCCGCTCAAAGCACTTAGCAATGACAGGGGTGAGTGGCACTAGGCGGAAATCGTTGAGACTCCCTGTGGCTGACTGTTTGGGCACTGGCACAATGGTTGATGTCTTGAGGCAAGTGGGGACAACACCCTGGGCCAGTGAGAGATTGAAAATGTCGGTGAAGACTGGGGATAGTTGTCCAGCACATGCCCTAAGCACCCGGCCAGGGATGCCATCGGGGCCGGCAGCTTTGTGCTCATTCACCTTTCTCAGTGCATCTTGTACAGCAGAGGTGGAGAGACTGAGGGGTTGTTCATTCGGGGGTGGATTTAGTTCATATGTGCGCCTCCCGATTCAAACAAGCCCCAGGCTGCTGCAGGGCCTCCAGTTATCACCTTCCTCGGATGTGTGGGTAGACCAGCAAACCAACATCCCTCTCCTTGCTCATCCACTGTGTGCACCAGGGGTGCCTCCCGCAGTGCACGGTGGGCCAGACACTCCCCACACACCCTTTCTCCTAGCCCATTGCCAACTCCTGGTCTCTGGTCTTCGCTGTCAAGCAGGGCATGACAAACTCAATGTGGCTGCTATTTTCTTGGGGAAATAAATGGTCGTTTTGTCTTCCACAGAGGTCAGAGATGTGCTAGGCACGTCCAAAGATCCAAAATAGACACAAAATCCTGGAGTAACTCAGTGAGTCAGGCAGCATCTCTGGAGAAAAGGACTAGATGGCGCTTCAGATCGAGGGTCAGAGGAGAAGGAAAGTAGACGTATGAAAATGTCCAGAATAAATCAAAGCCGGCACTGATGACCAAGGAAAGATGAAGCCCACAATGGTCCATAATAACGAAGGGATGTATGGATGCGAACAGTGGAACTAGCAGGATGACTAAGGTGGAGGAGTGATGGAGTGAGAGGGAACGCATGGGTTAGAGAAATACTCATATTGCTGTGTCGTAAGCTGCCCAAGCAAAATGTGAGGCACTGTTCCTCCATTTTGCATGTGGACCTTTTTGTCCCGGGCCTCCTCCACTGTCATTTTGTGTCTATCTTTGGTGTAAACCATCATCTGCAGTTCTTTCCTACACAACTCTGTCTCTCCTTCCCTTCCCTGTACCCCACCTGGGGGGCATGCAATTCTCCCTTTCCCCATCCCCTTCCACATATTCCTTCTTCAGGCTTCACATTTCAGGCATTTCATGCCATGATGCACAGTGGTGTAGCGGATGAGTTGCTGCCTTACGGCGCCGTAGGCCCTGGGCTCGACCATGACTATGGGTGCGTGTCTGTCCGAAGTTTACACATTCTCCCTATGACTGCAAGGGTTTTCTTTGAGTGCTCAGATTCCTCTCCCACTCCAAAGATGTGCAGGCTTGCAAGTTGATTGGCCTCTGTTAATTGCCCCCTAGTGTGTAGATAGAGCTAGTGTGAACGAGTGATCGTTGGTTAATCGGTGAGCCGAAGGGGCTGTTTCTGCACTGTATCTTAAACTAAATAAAACAAAAAAGTGCAATGACATTACCATCACGATCTCATGGAGTATAACATTGACCAAGAAAAGTGACAATTCCATTATTTTGGCAAATGGATGAGAAAAGGAAATTGAATTTCCTGGCGGCAATTGGTTAAACTTTACACACACAGACAGACAACAGTGCCACATGAGAAGTCCTAGCCAGATATTCTGATCAAAGATAACATTAAAAATCACTGCCCTTGACTGCTAAGCCCACATTAAGTGAATGAATTTAAACAAAAAATTAAAATTCTTCCTCTGTGGAGCAGAAATCCTATTATAACAAGTAGCCTCATTTCAGAAAGAAAGTTCTTAGCCATTGATTCTGCCAGCAATCTTGTTCATGCACCATCTACGTTGATGTGCATTTGGACCGCATTGCTGAAGGATAACACATGAAGAGACTGCCTCCCTTAGAAGTGTCTGTTCGATGAAACCTTCTTCATCCCCGACTGAATTTGATGATGTGGATGCACAAAACCTCAGCTCCCGCTTCTGATAAAATTACCTGTCTCTTTCAACTTTGTACTGAAAGGCTTGTGCTAACCTCAAAGGATTAATTGGTTTAGATGGAACTCTGACTGAGCTTATTGCATTATTAAAAATGACTTGCTGACTCGAAGAGAAGGAGCCTGCAGGTTGCACAAAGGAGTGTGTAACAAAAAATTTCACCAAGGCAAAGGCTGGTGGAGTGCCCGTTCTTATTTCTCGCCAAGGGGACCTGATGAATAATCCATGTGGTGCAACGGCCAAAACAAAACAAAATGTATTGACGTTCCCATACGTGATCTGGTTTTCTAGGAGGTGATGTGCTTTACACCTCCTGGTCCGTTCTTTGAGAGAGCTGTTAATCCGAGGAAGATATTTCTTCACAATCATAATCATACTTTATTAACCAAGTATGTTTTGCAACATACGAGGAACTGGATTTGCCACACAGTCATAACAATAAAACACACAAAATACATTTTAATATAAACATTCACCACAGTGACTCCCGCACATTCCTCACTGTGATGGAAGGCGAAAACAAAGTTGTATCTCTTCCCTTCTTTGTCCTCCCGTGGTCGGGGGCCTCGAGCCTTCTGTTGACGGGGCTATCTTGGCTCCCACAGCCGGCAGTTGGGCCCTCCACATCGAGGCGATCATGCTCCCGCATCGGGGGGGAATCTTAGCTCCCCGCAGCGGGTAATTGGACCCCGGGTCAGGGCTAGTCGTACTTCTCGCGACTTTGGAGCTTCCCGACATCAGTCTATACCCCAGACTGTGAGCTCCTCGATGTTGAAGGCTGCGGTTGGAGCATCGATCCCAGGCAAGGGATCGCAGGCTCCGATGGTAAGTCCACAGCCCCGCGGTGGGGCTCAAAGTGAGTCTCGAGCAAGGCCGCCAGTTCCATGATGTTAGGCCGCAGAGCGACCAGAAATACGATCCGGAAAACAATCGCATCTCCGGCAAGGTAAGGGACTGAAAAAAGTTTTCCCCAACCACCCCCCCCTCCCCAAAACCCCCCCACATAAAACAAACCAGAGAACATTAACACATACTTTTAAAAACACACTCAAAATAACAAAAAAGACGAAAAGACAAACAGACCATTGGTGAGGCTGCCATTGCTGATGGCGCAACCCAATCTTTATTCACAGTATACCACATTAACTCCCACGGAGAATGCTCCATAAAAAAGAGTGTGCATTATGTTAAGGCGAATATGAGAGCTTCTTAAGAGATCTTGCTACTGATTTGTAGCTCATTTTATGAGCCATGCCTTAGCCCATTAACTCAAAGATCCCTCAAAGGCAGACGATAATTAGTGTTGGAATGATCTGACCCCCATAGGCAAAAGATCCATGACATCCGCAGTTAAATAACACATTTGGTTGCTTCTCTGTTTCCAATCCTTGCTAATGGGAATGGAGAACAAAAATGATTGGGCTCCTCCGTGGTAAGTCTTCTCTGCACAGTGCAGGCCCTTTGGCCCACCTACACATTTGGAACAAATTACAACCAAAGCCAATTAACTTACAAACCTGTACATCTTTGGAATGTGGGGGGTAACCGGAGCACCCGTGAAAACCCATGCGGTAATGGGGAGAGTGTACAAACTCCATACAGACAGCACCCATAGTTAGGATCAAACCCAGGTCTTTGGTGCTATAAGGCAGCAACTCAACTGCTGTGCCACCGTGCCACACCGTGCCCTCAGTGGATTTTTATTTGTAAATGAATCGTGAGAAAAAAATTATTCAAACAATTAAAAATGGCCAATTGGCCCAACAAACCTGTTAGCTGCCCAAACTAAGGAAGTCTTGCATTCACAACAATTGTGCTTTTTGAAACCTTAGGATGTTCCAATGCTCTTTACAACTGAAGTGTGTCAACAAACATAGAGCAAAAATACAAGTTAAAATGATAGCGATTAAAAATTGACTAAGATTGGGGCAGCACAGTGGTGCAGCAATAAAGTTGCTGTGTTTCAGTGCCAGAGCAAAAATGATTGGGCTGCTCTGTGGTGAGTCTTTCCACACAACGTAAGTGACATTTTATCAGCAGATTTGTTTAGTTTAGAATTACATAGCATAAACAGATTCGATCCTGACTACTGGTGCTCTCTGTAAGGAGTTTGGATCAATAAGATGATTAATAAGGCATAAAGAATGCTTGTCTATGTTAGGTAAGGCAGGAAATAGGAATGTTTACAATGAAACCTGTCTGAAGAAGGATCCCGACCCAAAACATCACCTATCCATGCTTTCCAGAGATGCCATTAGAACGGTTGAGTTATCCCAGTTGAGTGCAGATAAGAGCACTTTGTATCTTTGTCTGGAATGTGTTAACCAGAAGCAGATATGTTCCAACTCACAGAATAAATGGAACAATCCACAAATGCTTTTGAAGTATGAAGGCAAAGAACCGCAGATGTTTACTTTTTAGCAAATATAGACATAAAGTGCTGGAGTAACGCAGCAGGTCAGGCAGTATCTCTGGAGAAAATGGATGGGTGACGATTCGGGTTGGGACCCTCCCCAGTGTCGAAGGAGACACTGCCTAAAAGAGCAGCCAGCATCACCAAAGACTCACACCACTCTGGCCACGCTCTTATTTCAATCCTACCATCTATCTGTAAGACAGTAAAGAAGCCTGAAAACCATGAGCACCAGATTCAAGAATAGCTTCTAGACAACAACCATCAGACACTTGAACACGACTAAAGACTAACTAAGCTACGAACATTGGGCTGTCTTTGGTTGCAATATGGACTTTGGACTCTTTTGCACTAGTTTATTGAGTTCTGTTTTGTTTCTTGTGTGTTATCCATGAGTACTGTGTTTCCAGGCCTGTTTTGCTGCTACAAGTAAGAATTTCATTGGATTTCGTTGTCAGTACATTTGGCAATTAAACATTCTTGACTTCTTGGCTCTTTAACTTCAGAGGGAAAAGTAAGATTCATATATAGTTTAAGCAAAACAATAAGTTTTATTTTAAACATAAGGTCGATAAAATACAAACTGCTTTGTTGCATCACTATCAGATCTAAATCAATCACAATCATTGAGGCTTGAAACAACAGTTTAATGTGAAGAGGAGGGAAAGAAAGGAAATAAAATTAAAGTATAATCTGATTAATTATTGATGTAGTCAGAGGCTATTTCTGGAATTATGGTGAAATAATATGTGGAGCCCAGAGCGTTTTGCGAGGTGTGTGCCATTAAAACAAGTTAAATAGAACAGAGTAACTAATTTCATATCATGAGCTTGGTGCCTTAAGGGTGGTAACTATCACTGGTACTTTCTCATAAAATGCATCCATGACGTTCCTTCTCACTCACTGGAATAGCATTAGAATAGTGATAAGGAGGAATTTCTTCAGCCAGAGTGTGGTGAATCTGTGGAATTTGTTGCCACAGATGGAGTTGGAGGCCAAGTCATTAGGTATTTTTGAAACTGAGATTGATAGATCCCAGTATAATCACTCGGACACATGGAGAATGTGGCAAGGTCTGAATAAGATAACTGACCACTAAGCAACATCATTGGTGTTAGTGCGACCCTACCCAATGAACGCTATGCTTTGAGCAGAAGGCCAACAGGGTGGTGACACCTGGCCCTTCAAACTCCAATGTGCCTCTTCCCAGCATGACTGCAGCAGAGGTTAGATCGGCCTTCTTTAGGGTAAACCCACGAAAAGCAACGGATCCAGATGGAGTTCCTGGCCGTGTCCTTAGTAGCTGCGTGAAACAACTGGCGGGAGTATTCACGGATATCTTTAATCTCTCCCTACTAGTCACTCTGTGTCAGATTACCACATCCTGTCCTCCCCATTAAATTTCCTTGCATCCTATTCTCCCCACAATCCACCAAATGCCCCCGGATTCTTCAAACTTACCTGTGCACCAGAAGTAACTTACAATGGCCAATTAACCGACCAAGCTGCAAGTCTTTGACAATGCGGATAAAACTTGAACTCCTGGAGAAAGCATGGAGAATCTGTATATTCCAGAGGCAGGGCGGCACAGTGGCGCAGCAGTAATCCGCAGTGGTGCCAGAGACCCGGCTTCCAGAATTGTTGTCATCGCATCTTTGGTCTTTGTCTAACGATCTGCTAAGCAAAACCTGCATCCACCTATCACTTTCCAGTCTTTGTCATGCCCCCAACGTCTCATCCAGTTTTCTTCCTGCTTTCTCCCACCACAATCAGTCTGAAGATGGGTCCCAACCCAAAGCATCAACTATTCATGTTCTCCAGGGATGTTGCCTGACACGCTGAGTTACTCCAGCACTTTGTGTCTTTTCTTGTAAACCAACATCTGCAATTCCTTGTGTCTCAATTGAATGGACCTGTATGGTTCCCCCACTTCCAATATAACCACAACTGATTCCAGCCCAACATGTGCCTCATTCAATTGAATTTCATTTTCACTGTTAATGATTTGAAGAGAAACCAACAAATTCCTATGAGTCTGAAGAAAGATCCCATCCTGAAATGTCATCTGTCCATTCCCTCCACAGATGCTGCCTGACCCGTTATGTTCCTCCAGCACTTTGTGTTTTGGTCAACCATTGTGTGTTGGTTCATGAGAATAAACATGCAGACAATTTCCGAAGCCCGGTGTTTAAACTGACCTTCATTACAAGAGGTGTAGAAAGGAACTGCAGATGCTGGTTTAAACTGAAGATAGACACAAATATGCTGTCTGACCCTCTGAGTTCCTCCAGCTTTTTGTGTCTATTTTTATTATGAGGGGTGAAATTCAAAAAAATAAGGAAGTCTTGCTGAAATCTCAGAGGGCTTTGGTGGGAGCCTCATTGGAAGAACTGGGTGCACTTAGTCCCTGACTCAAAAAAAAAAACGCTTATTTTGAAATTAGTGCTGGATAAATTTGCAGGATTAATTCCTGGGATGAAAATGTCGGCTCAAGATTCCAACATCTGTAATTCCTTGTGACTCCAAAGTCCTTGGGAAATTGCAACACCCCTGGATACATTCTTTGTGACTGTGATCTTCGTTTCCCGAAAGAAGATATTTTTTGTATCTGATGAACAGTATACGATCGTGAGTAGAAAAATCTAATGACAGATAAAGACACAGAGGTTCCTGTAAGTGACTTTTGTGGACACTTGGGACATGAAAATGCAGCGACGGTGTTGTGATTAACTTGCAAGTCGGCATGTGAGCTCAATCCCTCCACACATCATCTGATTATTTTGTTTCTGTTTTATCACTCACTCTGTTCACCCTGAAATCCCAGGTTTATGTATTAACACTGTTCTGGCTCCACTGTTTATTAAATGCTGTGCTAGGGTACAGAAGCGCATGTCTCAGGCCACAGCAGTGTTTACACAGATAAATTAACTATCTCTGCAGGAAGCCTCACTGAAAGGAAGTGTGAATTGAAAATAAGATGACAATACTGCGGGGGATGATTTTCTCACCCATGCTTCCTTCTAGTATGGTATTGTGCTGGGAGTGTTGGATCAAAGAATTTACTCAATAATGCCTACCCTCCCAAACACCTCCACCACCCATCCCCCAAGCCCAGCTTCAAATCTTTCTTCGTTACAATTGCTATCAACAACTATTCTCCATGAAAGACCCCACATCCTTAGTTCAATGATGAGGAGAGGGTCACGGACAATATTTATTCCTCCACCATTACTATTAAAAACACATCATATGGTCATTATCATGTTATTGTTGGCAGGAGGTGGCTGTGCAATTTTGTTGCCACCATAGCAACAGGGAGTATTTTTTCCCTCTCTAATAGGTTTTGAAAGATCCTAAGGCCGTGAATGCCATTACATTAATGCAGGTCGTCCTTCTGAGAACATAAGAACAAAATAATTAAAGGCATTAGCCAAGTGCACTTGGTCCTTCAATTCAAAATATATTGTGTCTGTTCTCAGCATCAGAAGGGTCCCCACTCGAAATGTCGCCTGTCCATTCCTTCCACAGATGTTTAGTTACTCCACCTCTTTGTGTTTATTCAAGTTTCCAGCATCAGTAGTGAATTATGTCTTCGCATCTCTTTCCTGTGTTAAGTCCATACTTCGTTGATTTCCATGGATAGTCCAAAACCCACCCATATTTTTGTTTAAGAAAGAACTGCAGATGCTGGAAAATCGAAGGTAGACAACAATGCTGGAGAAACTCAGCGGGTGAGGCAGCATCTATGGAGCGAAGGAAATAGGCAACGTTTCAGGTCGAGACCCTTCTTCAGACTGAAGAAGGGTCTCGACCCAAGACATTGCATATTTTTGTTTAAGTTATTTTGGTTTATTGTTACATGTACTGAGTTGCAGTGAAAAGCTTTTTTGTTGCATGCTATCCAGTCAACGGAAAGACTATACATGATTACAATCAAGCTGTCCACAGCATACAGATACAAGATAAAGGGAATAATGTTTGGTGCAAGATTAAAGTCCTGTAATGTCTGATTACAGATAGACCAAGGGTCTACAATGAGATAGATAGTAGATCAGGACCGTTCTCTAGTTGGTGATAGGATGTTTCATTCGCCTGAAAATAGCTGGGAGGAAACTGTCCCTGAATTTGGAGTTGTGCATTTTCACACTTCTGTACCACTTCCCTGATGGGAGAGGAAAGACGAGGGAAATTCCAGTGTGAGACTGGTCCTTGATTATGCTGGTGGCCTTGCCGAGGCAAAGTGAGGTGTAGATGGAATCGATGGAAGGGAGATTGGCTTGCCTGAAGGTCTGGGCTGCATCCACAATTCTCTGCAATTTCTTGCAGTCTTGGATGGAGCCTGTTCCCAAACCAGGCTGTGGCGTATCCAGATGAAATGCTTTCTGCGGTGCATCTGTAGAAGTAGGTGAAAGTTGTTGTATGTATTCAGTGACTGAGCTTCCACAGCCTTGATAAAAGGAGAATTCTAAACACTCTCTACTCCCTCTCATCTAAGTCCCAAATGCCCAACCTTATTTTGAAACTGTGACCCATGATTTTAAATATCGCAGGCAGGGGCGAGCACCATTCCCCACCCTGTCAACACTGCTAAGAATTTTACATGTTTCAACAAGTTTACTTGTCATTCACAGAGACAGGGTAGCTCCAGACTGCTTAATTCTACTCATTATACATTCCCTGTTGCAGGAATCAATCTTGTAAACCTTGATTGCATTCTCACTATTAATAGCAAATTGTTTCTCAGGTAGAAAGATCAGACCTGCATACAACACTCAGGCACAGTCCCTTCAGGTCCTTAAGTAATTTCAATGCGACATCATTGCTCTTGTACTCAAATTCCCTTGGAATGAAGGCCAAAACTCCATCTGTTTTTTCTAATTGCTGTTGCACTTGCATGTTAATGTTCAGTCATTCATAAACAAGTTCAGCCAGGCCCTTTGAACATGTTTCAATCTTTCACCATTCAAAACATATTCTGTTTTTCTACTTGTTTGACCAATTTGGAAGAATTCTAATTTTTCCCACGTCACGTTCCATTTGCCATTCTCATCCATTATTCTCACATATTCATAACCTGACTATATCTTCTCAAAGCCGCTCTGTATTTCTCTCAACACACACTGCCATCCTGCTTTGTATTATCATCAAAATGAATATGTCACATTTAATGCTCTCGTCCACACCATTTATGTATGTCCCTCACAGAATGTTGTATGTCTGACTTCCATCATCCCCAATGGTTCAATGATTCAAGCAGGGTACTTTATGGTCACAGGTACAGTGCAATTCAGTTTTTGTATACTGTTAATTACAAGTATCACTATACATAAGCACTTAGATATATCTTAGATAAGCATCTCGGATAAAGTACAAGTGTATACCAGTAATACACATAGATAGTATAGAGTTGCTGTTTTTGGAGCAATGTTCAAGTCCCAGTTGTTGTAAGTTGTAGCTTCATGGCTGACCTGACCATGAAGGCCCGTTATTCTGAAGGTGTTGCTGGGTCAGCCCGACCGAGCGTGGTCGTGGTGTCCTCCACCGCTGTGTTTCACTGTAGGTCGAGTCCGGTCCATGCACTTTGTGCCTCTAGGAGACACGCCCAATCCAGCCGAGTCCCAGGCTGTTGGTTTAGTTTACTTTGGAGATACAGCACGGAAACAGGCTCTTCGGCCCACCGGGTCTGCACCGACCCCCGCACATCAACACTACCCGCACACCACACTATCCTACACACACAAGGGACAATTTACATTTATATCAAGCCCATTAACCAACAAAACCTGTACGTCTTTGGAGTGTGGGAGGAAACCGAAGATCTTGGAGAAAAGCCGCACGGTCACGGGGAGAACGAACAAACTCTGTACAGACAACACCCATAGTCAGTATTGAACCTGGGTCTTTGGCTCTGTAAGGTAGCAACTCCACTGCTGCGCCACTGTGCCACTCAGGATCTTTGTAGGGCCTCCCTCAGCCCACCTCACCGTCGAGGCACTGCACTGTCCCCTCACAGCTGACCTGCTTACTAGTCCACTGTTCAACACCCTCGTCTATGGACGGGTGAGCCAGGCTTGCTGTCGGGCCTTGCAGCTGGTTCTTGGTCCGCATTGTGTTCTCGAAGGTTGGGTCGCATGGGATCCAAGGAGAGATAGTTGAATGGGTAGAATATTGGCTTCATGGAAGGAAGCATAGGATGATGGTGGAAAGATGTCTTACGGCCTGGAAGCCTGTGACTAGTAGTAATGTGCTTCAGGGTTCGGTGCTGTGCTCATTGCGGCTTGTCAACTATAATCATTGATTTGGCTGAGAATGTACAAGGCATGATTACCAAGTAGGTGGTATTGTAGATAGTGTAGATGGTTGTCAAAGATTACAGCAGGATCTTGATCGGTTGGGCAGGCGGGATGAGGAATGATTAATGGAATTTAAGGCAAGAAATGTGAGTTATTGCATTTTGGAAACTCTAACATGTGCAGGACCCACACAATGAATATGTAGAACTACTAGGAGTGTTGTGGAGCATGGAGATCTAGGAGTGCTGGTGCATAGTTCCAGAAAGACTTTTGGTATGTTGACCTTTAACTGTCAGAGTATTGAGTATAGAAGTTGGAAGGACATGTTAGTTATACAGTATAAAGTGTTGGTTAGACCCCATTTAAAGTATTGTGTTCAGTTTTGGTCACTATTTTATCGGTAAGATGTTGTCAAGCTTGAAAGGGTTCCAAGAAGATTTATCAGGATGCTGCCAGGATTTGAGACTGAGTTATGCAGAGAGGTTGAGCAGGCTAGGGCTTTATTCCATTGAGCACAGGAGGATGGGGGGTGATCTTATAAAGGTGTACAAAGTCATGAGAGGAATAGCTTGGGTAAACGCATAGTATTTTGCACAGAGTAGGGGAATTGAGAATGAGAGGACATGGGTTAAAGGTGAGGGGGGGGGAAATTTAATGGGTAACTCATTTATACAAAGGTGGTGGGTGTATGGAACAAGCTGCCAGAGGAGATAGTTGAGGCAGGTACGATCGCATTATTTAAGAAACGTTTAGTCAGGTACATGGAAAGGGTAGGTTTGGAGGGATATGATCCAAAAGCAGGCAGGTGGGACTAATGTAGGTGAGGTATGTAGGTCAGTGTGAGCAAGCTGGGCCGAAGGGCCTGTTTCCACGCTGTATGAATCTATGACTCTTTGACGCCAAGTCAGATGAACTATCAGCCACACATTTTTTTGTGGAAATAAACATTGGAAAATTCTGTTGACGTTTATAGCATTAATATTTTTGAGGGGCATTTATTTGCATTTGGGTTGTGCAAACAGATTAAGAGACATAAGGGCTAACAGTACAGAAGGCTCAGCTCCAGGGCACCTTCGACCATGCAGTGTGATATTCTGCCTGTTCATATTAGTAGGTGCAAATCCCCAGACTGTGACTTGCAACTCTCTTTGTAAGGGCACCATTCAAAGAGCAAAAATTTCCCCGACTGATGAATATCAAAAGAACAAGCATTTGGGACTAATGATTTTACCCGTTCCTACATTTCTCTTGTACATGGGAAATGAATACAGTTTCAGCTCAAACAGGACTGACAGACTGTAATTAGACAGCACACTAAACTCTAAATCCCCTTTTAATGCACCATACAGGACCAGAAGCTCCTGTTTATTAGTTCTAAACCTGCAATAACACTGAGTACTAAGCCAGTCTGTGAAATTAATCTGCTGCTTGCGAATCCGCTGGGAAACCGCTTTTCCCATTTTCGGCGATGTCTGTGCATTTGAAAGTGTTCGGTAGTTTTGGAAATTGAAACACTTCCTAAAGCACTTAGCTTTCCAAGCAAGCCATGATCGTGCTCCATTTCACACTGCTAAAAAGCATACCGACTCTGGCAAAGAAAGCAATAGTGCCTCCTCTTAATGAAAAAAAATGAAATATGTTCAACATTAGGTTGTTATGAAACAGTTCCATTCACTGTGTAAAAACATTGGCAGCAAAGCTCACAACCTAAAGGGCCTGTCCCACTTACGTGTCCTTAGCACGCAAATTATGCAACCTCGTGGTCGAGTTGAGGCGCATGGGCATCGTGTGGCCGCGCGGTGACGGTCCCACTGAGAATCGCGGAGGGGTATGTAGTTGTGCGCGACATCGCGCGGGGCTCCAAAATTTTTGTAGCAAATGAAATCTTCGCGCGCCAACAGCCTGTCGCGTAACTGACGGCTAAAGTGGGACAGGCCCAAGACCCTGGCGCGACGCAACGTCTCACCTCCAACAGCAGCAGAAGCAGGCAAACAATCGCCGAACTCAGCCTGGTGCTCACGGCCGTTGTGGTCCGGATCCGTCCCCACTTCTACTCCCAGAGCGGGGCCAAGAAAATTGAAGATAGACACAAAATGCAGGAGAACTCAGCGGGAACGCCAGCATCTCTGGAGAGAAGCAAAGGGTGACGTTTCGTGTCAAGACCCTTCTTTTCAGACTGAAGAAGAGTCTCGACATGAAACGTCACCCATTCCTTCTCTCCAGAGTTGCTGCCGGTCCCGCTGAGTTACTCCAGCTTTGTGTCCATCTTCAAATGATGTCACACGCTCCAGACGGCTGTGCGTACGCATGAAATCGCACGTGACCTTCGCAAGACCTTTGCGCCTCAACACGACCACGAGGTCATGTAATTTGCATGCCAAGGACACGTAAGGCCCTTAACTGTTTAACACCATGTGCTTTCCCTATACAAAATTATTTTTATTTTTCTCTAGTCTCTTCTCCCCTCGCCTTTCAGGCAAGTTGTACAGAGGTACAGAATTGTGAAACGTACACCTCCAGATTCAGGGACAGTTTCTTCCCGGTTGTTATCAGGCAAATAAACCATCCTATCAATAATTAGAGAGCAGTCCTGAGCTACTATCTACCCCATTGAAGACCTTTGGACTATCTTTAATAAGGCTTTACTGTACTTTATCTTGCACTAAACTTTATTCACGTTATTCCCTTTATCATGTATCATTTAGCACATGGTAAAGCCAGCAAAGGATAGTCTGAGGAACATCAAAGAGGTAGATAGTAGTTCAGCACTGCTCTCTGGTTGTGGTAGGATGACTCAGTTGTCTGATAGGTGCAACTCAGAAATAAAGCAGTGAGCTTAAAAAATTGTTCACGTAAGAGCAGGTTTATGTAAGTCGGGGTGTGCCTGTACATATGCTACAACAAAACTACACAGCTATAATTTCCATATGAAAGGATCTGGTTGATCCTTTCCTCATTGAAAATGATGCAGCTAGTTTGTGTTTGAGTTTGAGTTTAGTTTATTGTCACGTGTACCGAGGAGCAGTGAAAACCTTTGTTGTGTGCTAACCAGTCTGCAGAAAGACAATGCATAATTGCAATCGAGGCATGCAGAGTACAGATACATAATAAAATGAATAACTTGAAAAACACTTAGTGTAACGTAAAGACCAGTAAAGTCTGATCAAAGATAGTCCGAGGGTCTCCAATGAGGTAAACAGCAGGGTGTGTCTTCCTTCTCCAAGTTATATCCCAGGAGAGGCAACACTTGGATCTGATGCATCCTTACCTTGATCATTTGATCAATGTATGATGTTACATGTGCCTTGATGATGCTTCATCTCGTGACTACACCTGTCAAACCACATAGAAAATCAATTCAGTGTATTCAAACAATCAACTTTGTCCTGTGATTCCTTGTACAAATTCACCATCATCTACTTCAAAATAAATGGTCACAATATTGTATCCATTATACACAACAAGGAATACTGGTAGGCCTGTCTCAATACAGTCTCAACCCTGATTAAGAACACCACGACTTTGCACGGTTGAAGTGTCCATGGGGAATGTATCTATCTTCTTGGAATGTGACTACTTTGAGATAAGTCCCCACTAGTAGTTTGAAGTTTTGGGCGGCACAGTGACACAGCGGTAGAGTTGCTGCCCTGCACTCAGGTTTGGTCCTGACTACAGGTCTGTACAGAGTTTGTACATTCTCCCTGTGACCGTGTGGATTTCCTCCAAGTACTCCGGTATCTTCCCAATTTCCAAAGACGTGCAGGTTTGTAGGTTAAATTTGGCTTCTGTAAATTGTCCCTAGTGTGTAGGATAGAACTTAACGTATAGGTGATTGCCGGTCACTATGGACTCAGTGGGTTGAATTTCCACGCTGTGTCTCAAAGACTTGATTCCTAACACGGTCTTGATATTTCTTGAATTTCTTTATCACCGCCTACAATTACATGTATTTTACCAATGCCAGTTTGTTTGAAGGGAGATACGTGTAGGTTTACTTAATGCAACATCTTCGGAATACCTGATCATCCTTGTCACAGATCAACAGCAAGGGATTTCCCAAAGACCAATATCTTCAAATTGTGGAATCAAAGAGATATGGAATCCTACAGCCACACTCTGATCATCAAGCAACTTCTTATACTTCTTATACTATTCTTACACAAAACTTATTAAGTTTCCATCACATTGCTAGCAACTCCCCCCTTTCCCACACCTCAGATGTACCATTCAACCACACACA
Organism: Amblyraja radiata; assembly: GCF_010909765.2. Classification (NCBI taxonomy): domain Eukaryota; kingdom Metazoa; phylum Chordata; class Chondrichthyes; order Rajiformes; family Rajidae; genus Amblyraja; species Amblyraja radiata. The sequence continues at coordinate 46,468,521 of NC_045966.1, forward strand.
ACCACATACAAGGGGGAGTTTCCACCACTGCCTAATTGAGGCCCAACACATAGTAAAGGTTATATTTTGCCAGCTTATGTCACCCAAAAACCGAATAAAGATTCAAAAAGCTGGAGTAACTCAGTGGGACAGGCAGCATATCTGGAGAGAAGGAATAGGTAACGTTCCGGGTCGAGACTCTTCTTCAGACAACGATTAGTTTAACCTAGCATTATTATCAGCACGGTCATTGTGGGCTGAAGGGCCTGTTCTTGTAGTGTACTATTCTATGTTTTATGTAAAACTCAGCAGAAGAAAGAGAAAATGTGGCACAGTGGCACTGTGGTAAAGTTGCTGCCTTACATCCCCAGACAACCCAATTCAATCCTGACTATGGATGCTGTCAGTACACGCTTTGTACATACTCCCTGTGGGTTTTCTTTGGGTGGTCTGGTTTCCTTCCACATTCCAAAGACATACAGTTTTGTAGAGTAATTGGCTTGGGTAAATTGTAAGTTGTCCCCCATGTGTAGAATAGTGCTAGTGCACGGGGTGATCGCTGGTTGGGGCACGGACTCGATGGGCTTAAGCGCCTCTTTCTGCGCTGTTTCTCTAAAGTCTAAAAACAAGTTATCAGGGGTGACACAGTTGTGCAGTTGGTAAAGCTGCAGATTCGCTGCACCAGTGACCGTGTCCCATCCTGACCTTGGGTTCTGTCTATGTGGAGTTTGCACATTCACCCTGTGACTGCGTAAGCTTCCTTCAGATGCTCTGGTTCCCCCACATCCCACAGTCCCCAACTTCCAAACCTTTTCTGTAAACGAGACCAACATGTATCTCTGTCCCCAATTCTGAAGAAGTGTCCACAACCTGAAATGTTATTTGCCACTTTCCACAGGCTGATGCCCTGACCTGCTGTATGTTTCAGATATTTTCTATGTTTACTTTCTGATTCTAATCTCCATCCTATACTCTGGCACTTGGGCATTCACGACCAATGTAAGTGACTATTTCTGCATGGGATAACTACGATGAAGCACCCTTCGGGCATTTCCACTGTTAGGAACATGATATTAATGGAAATTGTTGAACTTTTTATTAATTCTGTCGCTTCATGTGTGGTAGATTTTAGTTTGAAAGGAAATTAGTTTAAATGACATTTATGTTTTCAGCTGAATTAAAGAAATATGTCCTGTCTTCAGGACATGTCTGCAACTTGGCCCTGTGGATCAAACTCCCCAGTCTTCACAACCTCCGGGCGCAAACAGATTTGATGCTAATTCATTTCTAGGGACCGCTGCTTCCACTTGCCAGCTTGGCATCTTGCTATGGCATTGATGAATGTGGTTGCCTTCATAAGCAGACAGGACACCCAGTGATCACAAGATAGCTCGTTTGGCTTCAAAAGCAAACGTGCTCTTTAAGATGGGCACAGAGTGCAGTTTCACATTTGCTTTCAGCATTAAAGCAAGCAAAATTATACTTTAATTCTCCTTGCTTTTCCATAAGTTCATAAGTTCATGTGTTATACGAGCAGAATTAGGCCATTCGGCCCATCAAGTCTACTTTGCCATTCAATTATGGCTGTTCTATCTTTCCCTCTCAACCCCATTCTCCTGCCTCCCAATAACCCATGACACCCGTACTATTCAATATCCGCCTTAAAAATATCCATTGATGGCCTCCGCAGCCTTCAAAGGCAATGAATTTCACAGAGTCACAACCCTCTGACTAAAGAAATTCCGCACCATCTCCTTTACATCCTTACAAAAGATACATCCTTTTATTCTGTGGCTATGACCTTTGGTCCTGGACTCTCCCACTAGTGGAAACATCCCCGCCACGTCCACTCTATGCAGGTCTTTCACTGTTCAGTAAGTTTCCTTCAGGTCCCCTCTCATCCTTGTAAACTCCAGTGACTACAGGCCCAGTGCCATCATATGTTCATCATATGTTAACTCAATCATTTCTGGGATCATTCTCGTATTTCTATTTGTTTGTATCATTCAACGCCTTGCACTAAACCCAATTACCGATCAGTGGGCTACAAAGTAACTTTCAAGAAAGTTATTCTTTCTTTAATCTATTTCTTCTCATATTCCTTTATAGATGTTAGAGGTTGGGATAGCATGGAACAGTAACCATCTAATCAAGGAAGCCAGAAAAATGTAACCTCCAAGAAAGAAGTCAAGATTGAACACAGGTCTCTGGCGCTGTAAGGCAGCAACTGTACCGCTGCACCACTGTGCCGCCCGCAGTGTTCTCGAGAGATGCAGCCTGGCCCGCTGAGTTACTCCAGCACATTGTGTCCTTTTGTATTGCAAAGATGAGCTGGTAAGTTAAATGGCTGTGGCAATTCACCCCGAGTATAGATGGGTGTTGGGAGAATCAAAAAGAGAGGGTAAAGGCATATGAGAGGGAATAGGGTGAGCAGAAAAGAACTACTTTGCAGGGAGCCTACATGGAAATGATGATGGCTAATTGCATCCTTCTTTGTTATAGTAAGAACTCCAGAATGTTAGATGACTCAGGTACTATACCAGCATAGGTACACCTCTCCTGAAAGAATTCTGGCTATGCCTTTACTGATCTCTTTCACCATACTCTTGTCATCCCTTTCTTATGGAAACATGTAAAATTCTTAAAGGAATTGGGCAGGCTAGATGCAGGAAAAATGATCCTGATGTTGGGGGAGTCCACAGTTTAAAAATAAGGGGTAAGCTATTTAACACTGAGATGAGGGAAACCTTTTTTCCACCCAGAGAGTGGTGAATTATGGAATTCTCTGCCACTGAAGGCACTGGAGGCCAATTCATTGGATGTTTTCAAGAGAGAGTTAGATATAGCTCTTAGGGAATTAAGGGATATGGGGAGAAAGCAGGTACGGGGTACTGATTTTGGATGATTGGCCATGATCATATTGAATGGTGGTGCTGGCTCGAAGGGCTGAATGATCTACTCCTGCAGCTATTTTCTATATTTCTATTTTTCTATGTTTCTGTTATTCAATTACCCCTTTCCTCCACTCGCCACTGTATTACAGACCTTCCTTTTTATTTTCTCCTTCTACCACCCACTTATTTCGCAAATGAAACTAGTTTTAAAGCTGGATACAAGGAACTGCAGATGCTGATTTACAAAATAAGGCACAAGTGCTGGAGTAACTCAACTGGTCAGCCAGCATCTCTGGAGAGCGTGGATAGGTGGCATTTCAGGTGACAATGTGCAGGAAGGAATTGCAAATGCTGATTTACACCAAAGATAGATGCAAAATGCATCCAACATTTTGCACCTATTTCAGCTCAGACCCTTCTTCAGACTGATTGTCGAGGGAGTGGGGATGAGCTAGAAGGGTAGAGGGGCAGTACAACGGTGTGGCAGGTAATAGGTTGATGCAGGTGAGGGGATTTTTTTTACAGGCAGATGGAATACAGAGGCCATAGATGAAAAAACAGAAGGTGTAAGACAAAAGGATTGAAGAGTTCCAGATTGTGAAGCTATGTTGGTAGAAGGGGAGTGGGAGGGAATAATAGGTGTGTGTTCTGATGGGGCACACAGATGAGGGGTGAAGAAGGGAGAGGGGTAGGTTTTTGAAGTTACCAAAAATTGAACAATTCAATGTTCATACCATTGGGTTGTAAGCAACCCAAGCGGACCATAAGGTGTTGTTCTTCAAGTTTGTGCATGGCTTCACTCTCTTTTAATCTAACTTCTCCCAGTTCAGATGGAAAGTCACTGAGCTGAACCATTAAGAGAAGAAAGACCCAAAATACTGGGGTAATTAAGCAGGTCAGGCAGCATCTCTGGTGAAAAGGAATAGGTGATGTTTTGGGTTGAGACCATTCTTCAGACTGAAACGTTTCCCTCTGTCCTGACTCTCAGTTTGAAGAAGGTGTCTTGACCCCAAATGTCACCTATTCCTTTTCTCCAGAGATACTGCCTGAGCCTTTGAGTTGCTCCAGTATTTTGTGCCTATCTTCGGTGTAAACTAGCATCTATGCTGGTTTACAAGAGAGAGTTAGATAGGGGCTGGTGGAATCAAGGGATATGGGGAGAAGGCAGGCACGGGTTATTGATTGGGGACCATCAGCCATGATCACAATGAATGCCGTTGCTGGCTCGAAGGGCCGAATGGCCTCCTCCTGCACCTATTTTCTATATTTCTATGTTTCTCTATCTGCAGTTCCTTCCAACACACCTGAAACATTAGCTCAGTTTCTTTCTGCATGGTTGCTGATCTGACCTGCTGTGTATTTTCCACCATTTACCTCTTCTCTTTTTATTTTAGGTTTTAACCAGTTGAAGTATTTTGATTTTGAATGTATATGTGGTCTCCCTATGGTGGAGCAGTGGTAGAGCTACTGCCTTACACCGCCAGAGACCCGGGTGCGCTCCTGACTATGGGTGCTGTCTGTCCGGAGTTTGAACGTTCTCCCTGCGACTGCGTGGGTTTTCTCCGAGATCTTCGGTTTCCCCACACACTCCAAAGACGTACAGTTTTGTAGGTTAATTGGCTTGGTATAAATGTAAATTGTCCCTAGTGTATAGGATAGTGTTCGTTCGTGGGATCGCTTGTCAGAGCGGACTCGGTGGGCCGAAGGGCCTGTTTCCATGCTGTTAAACTAAAGACAGGTTTAGAGGAACATGGGCCAAACACAGGCATATGGGACTAGTGTAGATGTGACATGTTGGTTTGTGATGGCAAGTTGGGCCGAAGGGCCTGTTTCCATGCTATATGACTCTTTGACTTTATGTTCTACCTTCTATATACCTAGATAGTAAAATGATAAAATCCAATAAAATCATACTATACATAAGCACAATTACGCATAAATAAAAGAGTGCAATGATTGTAGTGTAAAAATACAGTAGATTTTTTCTGAGGCAGGACGCAAAGAGTTGCCATATTTCCGGCACTATCTTCTTGTTTTCAAGTGCCGAGTTCTTAAAAGTATACAGTTTTACCCTTAAAGGCAGTGTCCTAGATGCAGCACTCAATCAGTGATGTAGGGGTTGGTTTGGCCTGACGATGCTGTTTAGTACCTTCCATCACCTCTTGACAAAGTCGAACTACAGCGAAGAACCAGAAAGAAGTTTATTAAAATATCAAGTGATATTGCATGGCCATAATCAGATCATCCATTTTATTTCATGGATCAGGGCTCCAAAATGCTACTTCTGGAATTGCTTGCACTAATGCTATTAGGAACATAGAAACATAGAAAATAGGTGCAGGAGTAAGCCATTCAGCCCTATGAGCCAGCACTATTCGAGCCCTTCGAGCCAGCATTATTCAATATGATCACCCATTACCCGATTCCTGCATTCTCCCCATATCCCTTGATGAGCCCTTAGAGCTACATCTAACTCTCTCTTGAAAACATCCAGTGATTCGGCCACCACTGCCTTCAGAAAATTCCACAGCACTGGGTGAAAAAGATTTTCCTCACCTCGGTCCTAAATGGCCTATCCCTTATTCTTAAACTGTGACCCCTGGTTCTGGACTCCCCCAACATCGGGAACATTTTCCCTGCATCTAGCCTGTCCAATCCATTAAGAAGTTTACATGTTTCTATAAGATAACCTCTCATCCTTCTAACTTCCAATGAATATAAGCCCAGTCGATCCATTCTTTCATCATATGCCAGTCCCGCCATCCCGTAAATTAACCTGAAAAACCTATGCTGCACTCCTTCAATGTCATTCCTCAAATTAGGAGATCAAAACTGCACACAAAATGGCAGGTATTGACTATGGTAAATATAAAGTTGGTGGCACTGGAAAACAAATTGTAGCTCGCCTACACTGAAAGAGGACCATTAATAATTATAATAATTCTTCTCCTCCTCTTCCTCCTCCTCCTCCTCCTCCTCCTCCTCCTCCTCCTCCTCCTCCTCCTCCTCCTCCTCCTCCTCCTCCTCCTCCTCCTCCTCCTCCTCCTCCTCCTCCTCCTCCTCCTCCTCCTCCTCCTCCTCCTCCCCTCCTCCTCCTCCTCCCCTCCTCCCTCCTCCTCCTCCTCCTCCCCCTCCTCCTCCTCCTCCCCCTCCTCCCCCTCCTCCCCCTCCTCCCCCTCCTCCTGCCCCTCCTCCCCCTCCCCCTCCTCCCCCTCCTCCTCCTCCCCCTCCTGCCCCTCCTGCCCCTCCTCCCCTCCTCCTCCTCCTCCTCCCCTCCTCCTCCCCCTCCTCCCCCTCCTCCCCCTCCTCCCCCTCCTCCCCCTCCTCCCCCTCCTCCCCCTCCTCCCCTCCTCCTCCTCCTCCTCCCCCTCCTCCTCCTCCTCCTCCCTCCTCCTCCCTCCTCCTCCTCCTCCTCCTCCTCCTCCTCCTCCTCCTCCTCCTCCTCCTCCTCCTCCTCCTCCTCCTCCTCCTCCTCCTCCTCCTCCTCCTCCTCCTCCTCCTCCTCCTCCTCCTCCTCCCCCTCCCTCCTCTTCCCTCTGCCCTCCTCCCTCCTCCCTCCTTCCTCCTCTCTCTGCCCTCCTCCCTCCTCCCTCCTCCCTCCTCCCTCCCTCCTCCCTCCTCCCTCCTCCCTCTTCCCTCCTCCTCCTCTTCTTCTGTATGGCGTGTACAACTTGAAGTTGGAGGTCTACTTGTTCCATTTGATCTTGTTTGTGCACGTCGTGTTGATTGCATTAGTCGATTGGGATCACATAGAACTAGTGTGAAGGGGTGATCGATGGTCAGCATATGCTCGGTGGACCAAAGAGCCTGTTTCCATGCTGTACCTTTCAATCAATTATTCAATCAAATAAGATTTATTGAAGCTTGCCCACACTTGGTGCGACCAGTGCATCGTGTCCAGTTACCTCACCATTGGGGGTGTGATTAAATGAAGAAAGTTCCCTAACTAATAACGGAAAAGTGGATAATTATTCTTTGATCCTCTCAGATTATTAAATTTAGCACAATTATGTTTTTTCTCTTGCATTTTGTTATCTGTATTGTCAATCTTTAATGCTGAAGCAATATCCTTTCCCTGCCCACCATCCCTAATCATCCCGCTCATTGCCACTTCCATACATCCACCATAGCAGAAAATAGTTAAAAGTCACCACATCACACTGTTCCCCTAAACATTCAGCTCTATCACCTTCCACATAGAACTCCCTCAATCTTCAATGGAAACCTAATATTTGCAGCTATAATTTTTACAGCAATGCTGTCATGTTGGATTAGACTCAGGTAGAATTTGCAGGATTGAAATGGGCTATTCAATTCAACTGTGTTTATGTTGCAGACAGACTCTCCATCTCCCTCCTCTTTTACTAAATGTATTCATGAACTGTGAGACCCTCTGGCAAAGTCAGCGTTTAATGCTGATTCCAAGCTTCCCTGGAGTTTTGAGTTGCCTTTTCTGAATCACTGTCGTCCATGTGGTGCTGTTATTCTCACAACGAGGAGCTCCTGAGTAGGGAAGCCTGAAGTCCCACACTGCCAGGCTCAGGAACAGTTACTTTCCTATGACCATCAACTTCTTGAACTGGCCTGCACAATGCTAATACAACTGTGGCAATGAGACACTGTGGATCACCTCTTGCACTATCAAGAAGTGGTCTACAGTGTTTTGTATGACTTTCTCTAGTTGTTTTTTTGCACTAATGTCTTTTTGTTGCATTGGCTTTTTTCACTGTCTTTTAAAATGTAAGTATAATTTATGTATAATTTATGATTTTGTGTGCTGGTTGACTTGTGCCTGTGGTGCAGATGCAAGAAACATTTCCATTATACCTGACCTCACTATATTTGTGCAAATGACAATAAACTCAACTTGACTCAAATTTGCCTTTATCATTCAGAGTATTAGTAAGTAAGTAAGTAAGTAAGTAAGTAAGTAAGTAAGTAAGTAAGTAAGTAAGTAAATTTTATTTATATAGCACGTTTAAATCAACTTGCGTTGAAATCAAAGTGCTTTACATAGAAGAAATAATTAGGTTTCCGTACATCCATAGAAATTTATTTTTAAAGAAAAATGACAAAACACATCATAGAATTTAACATGAACGCCCCCCCACAGCAGACTCAAAATGTTCAACTGTGGGGAAAGGCACTAGAAAGTTCAGTCCTCTTCCTCTGTGATCACCCGAGGTCGGGGCCTATTTGTGGCCTCCGCAGCCAGTCCGATGTTTTCAGGCCCTCTTGCCGGATGATGGAACTCCGGCGTTGGGAGAAACACTCCTCAGCTGCTTGGAGTGTCCGGAACGGCTGCTTCCTCCCTGGAGACCACGGCTCCTTATGTCCACAGGCCGCGCTGGTCGGAGCTCCGACTCTGGCAATCTCGGCGAGAGATCCCAGGCACCGCGGTGTTTTAAATCCAGCGCCGCCCGCGGCTGGACGCCCGCAGACCGCAGCTCCTTGATGTTGGAGTCGGCGGTCACAGCACTCCGGAGCTTACCGCACGGCGACCCGGTAAGGCATCGCCCGCTCCGTGATGGTGTTTCAGTGCTGCGCCGCCGCCGAAGCTGGGGTTCTGGCCGGTCCCGACAGGAGACGCCGCTCCAGTCCGATGGTAGGCCACGAGGAAGGGGCGAAGAAGCAGCTCGGAGGGAAGCCGCCTCTCCGACCAGGTAGGGACTAGGGAAATAAAGTTTCCCCCTCCCCCTCCCCCCACCCACCGCATAAAAGAAAACCTCCAACAAACATTTTTTTTCAAACAGGACTAAAAATAAAAAAATTAAAAGGTGAAAGGATGGACTGCAGGCAGAGCAGCCATACACAACAGCGCCCCACTCCTGCAGTCCGCCATCAGTGTTGAGTGTAGAAGTTGAGAGGGCAGTTAAATAAGGTGGTTGGTGAGGCGACATTTAAAATATTGTGTTCAGTTTTGGTTACCATGTTATAGGAAAGATGTTGCTAAGCTTGAAAGGGTTCGGTGAAGATTTGTCAGGATGTTGCCAGGACATGAGGGACTGAGCTACAGGGAGAGGTTGAGCAGGCTAGAGCTTTATTCCTTGCAACACAAGGGATGAGGGATGATCTTATAGAGGTGTATAAGATCATAGAGGAACAGATCGGGTAAACACACACTCTTTTTGCTCAGAGCAGAGGAATCGAGAACCAGAGGACATAGGTTTAAGGTGAGGGAGGAAAGATTTAATGGGAACATGGAGGGTGTAACTTTTTTACACAAAGTGTGGTGGGTGTAATGAACAAGCTGTCAGAGGAGGTAGTTGAATCATGTACTATTGCAACATTTAAGAAACATTTAGACAGGCACATGGATATGATAGGTTTGGATGGATATGGGCCAAACACAGGAAGGTGGGACTAGTTTAGATGGGGCATGTTGTTCGGCAAGGGTAAGTTGGGCCTAAGGGCCTGTTTCCACACTGTATGACTCTATGACTGGATTTAGACGAAACAGCAGGGAGTGAAAAGTGCTATATTTCTGGTTAGGATGATGTATGATTCAGAGAGTAATTTGCAAGTAATGGTATTTTCATTCATCTGTTGTTCCTCTCTGTTCAACTGACGACAGAGATTTGGGGTATGCTATGGGAAGCCTTGGCAGGGAGCTCAATGTTGCTCGTGTACAGTACAATGGAAGAGGGAAACAATGATTATATGTTCCAGGATACAGGCAAGCTTTTGGCAGGTTGTTGGAGCCGCACTCATCCAGGCAAGTGGAGAATATTTGAACACAATCTTGATATTCCATGAAGAGAGTGAAAAAGCTTTGGAATTTCAAGCAAGGAGCCACTGGTTCAATGTCCAAGCTCTGACCTGCGTCACAACCTGTGCAATAATAGTTTTTTCAGTCATGTATGTTCAAATGTCAGAGTAATTGCTCTAATATTAATAATAAACCACAAGTGAACAATCAAGTGAATTAAGTGGGACATTTTGATAGGCAGTCTTTCTCTCCTTTTGGTCTTTTATTTCAAGATTAAATCATCTTGCTTCATTGTAACATAATTGATCTGTCTGACGAAATGACAACATGCCAAAACTTACTGGCTTGTGTTTTTTTTCTTCCTTTTATGTTTCCATTCCAAAAGCAGGGCAACAGCCCAGAAAGATTGTGCTTAATTGGATTAAAAAGCCTTTTTTTGTTCGTCACAAGTCTATGCATGAAGTCAAGCAATAACAGCAAGCAGTGTACAGATTAATCAAAGCCAGTAAACGTGGATGCGGTAAGGGAAGATCATGCCTGACCAGTGTGACTGATTTCTTTTGAGAAGGTAACAAGTATAATCAACGAAGGCAGTACATTTGTTGTAGTCTATATAAACATTAGGCATGACTTTGATAGGGTCCTCAATAAACAGGGCGATCAGAAAGCTGAAAATCCGTGAAATCCAACTGTCATGGATGCAAAAAAATAACACAAATGTTGGAATAACTCGGCGGGTCAGGCAGCATTTCCAGCGAACATGGATAGGCTACGCCATGGAGTCGTAGAGTCGTAAACAAGCCTTTCAGCCCAACTTACCCATGTCGACCAACATGCCCCATCTGAACTGGTCCCACAGTTTCAGAATCAACCCTTCTGCCTGACCCGCAAAGTTACTCCAGCACTTTCCCTCATTTTTTTTGTAAGCCAGTATCTGCAGTTCCTTGAGTCTCCATTTATCTGACATGGATACATAAGTAGGTTTAGTGATCAAAATCAAAGGGTTACATTTAGTGGGTGTTTTTGTAGCTTGAAGGACATTATCAGAGGACTTCCACAGTGCTCTGTACTCTGTCACTGGATTTTATAATGTATTAATGACATATGCAAATAAAAACACTTAATATACATACAAATAATTTGTTCGCATGTGCTGGGATAGTGGGCAACTGTGGAAAATGCGCGACTGTGGAAAGTAAAGCTTTAAAGCTCAGAAGGTTATGATGGACCTCTTGGTCAGCATGGACAAGTTGGGCTGAAGGGCTTGTTGCCCTGCTATGTGACTCTAGACCTTAATGGAATACTGGAAATAATCAGTAGGTCAGTTCTGGTGCAAAGTCATTGAATTTAATTCTACCAATTAATTCTATGTTTTCTTACTAATTCTGCCTGATTTCCTGAATGCTTCCAAAGTGGTTTATTGAGCAGACAAATGCATACACAAAATCGTGAGAGCAATAGATTGGGTAAATGCGCAGAGTCTCTTGCCCAGAGTAGGAGAATTGAGAACCAGAGGACATAGGTTAAAAACTAAAACAATCAAATTGTAAACAGGAAGTCCTCTACCACTGTACCACTGTGCTGCCTAACATGTGCAGATAGATGAGATTAATTTATCTTGACATCACAGACATTGTGGGCTGAAATGTCAGTTCCGGTGCAGTAATGTTCTATGATCTGTGATCTATTTGGAAATAAAGATGTGGCAAATTCCTAGTATTTTTACACCAGTCAGTTGCACATGCAGTGAAATGTATGGTTGTGGGTTTCAATCCCCACTGTGTGAATACTTGGCTTCTGTCCTGATCCCAGTGCTCCTTTTAGACACCTCCCTCGACACAAATCTGGTTACACGCAGCTTTATTTATCCTCTCCCCCCGTTCTGCTGTATGGAACAAATCTCCACTGTGATGCTGGAAGACATGGGTAACATGTCAGCTTTTCTCAGACTTGAATGGAATATAAAGCACAATAGTCCAGACTTGCCTTCTTGTGCTCCGACTGCTGCAGCTTGAACTAATGATAAAATAAAAAAATATCAAAATCTATGAATTTCAAGTGTTAGGGGGTAAATCTTTATGAGAATTGAATAGCATTTGCATTGTCATTTAAAATTTATAGACCTGGCTTGCCATATTTCACAACTGTTTATGGTATAAAATCGAGCCCCAGTACATGGAACCATAGCCTGCTCAGTTCATCAATCTTCGTTGTTTTATCATTAGTGACTTATTTCATTATAATGGCCTCACAGTGTTTGAAGGGTTAATGATCCAATTCTACATCAGATCAACAGATATTTCCGACATCCTTCAGCACTTCAGAGAGTGTGAGAGATTCCCTGCTGAGTGATCATATTGTTAACACGCTGAGCAGTTAAATGGCTGTTGAATAAAATCTTGTCATTTAAAGGAAAACCTTCATTTCAGAAATATCATATCGAAGTAAGATAGCTGTTGCAAATATTAACTATTTAATAGTAAGATTAAATGAGAATTTACCAGTTTGAAGTTTAATCTGTATTTTATGAGGAGTTACGATGAGGTATTACGTGAAGAACCCCGCCACGGCGTGTCATTCTTCAAAGCAGCGGTGTGAAATCACAGATAACTGTAATGACTAAACATAGTAAGATTAGAGAAGAGATACCAGTTAAGTATATGATCAAGGGTGAGAGCGGAGGGCACGTAATCCCTCATCGTAACTCCTCATAAAATATCGATCAAACTTCAAACTGGTAAGTTCTCGTTTAATCTTACTATTTTACTTCGGAGTCACGTGAGTGACTACGTGAAGATTTTAAAGCTCTGTGATTTCATGCCGTGGAAACGAGTCCATGCATCACGTCTGCCTTGACTGTAGGAGGAATTGTGTTAACATAATTATAAACTAGATAAACAAATAGGCGCGGTGGTTAAGTCCAGCTTCTTTCACCTAAGGAAGCTTTCAAAGGTGAAGCCCATTCTCGAGCGGCAGCATTTTGAAACAGTAATCCATGCCTTTATTACATCTAGGCTGGATTACTGTAACGCACTCTACTCTGGAGTCGCACGAGCTTCATTGGCTCGTCTCCAGCTTGTTCAAAATGCTGCCGCTCGCCTTTTGACCGGAACTCGAAAGAGGGAGCACATTACGCCAATTTTGGCCTCCCTTCACTGGCTCCCAGTGCACTTTCGAGTTCATTTCAAAATTATTTTATTTGTTTTTAAATCGTTGAATGGGCTCGCCCCGCCTTACCTCTCTGAGCTGCTCCACCTATATGCTCCTGCCCGGTGCCTCAGGTCAGCTGATCAGCTGCTCCTTGAGGTACCAAGGTCTAAGCGGAAGCTCAGAGGGGATAGAGCCTTTTCTGTTGCTGCTCCGGCACTCTGGAACACCTTGCCGCTGCACATCAGGCAGGCCCCCTCACTGTCCATCTTCAAATCCTCCCTAAAAACACATTTTTATTCTTTGGCTTTCGACACTGGCTGAGGCATTGCTCCTGTTTTCAGTGCTTTTAATGTCTTTTAATTTTTAGTGTGTTTTTTATAGTCCTTCGTTTTACGGTTTTTAATGGTTTTTAATTGTTTGTAATAGCTTTTTGTTCATGAGTTCTCATGTACAGCACTTTGTGGCAACTGCAGTTGTTTAAAGTGCTTTATAAATAAAGTTATTATTATTATTATTATTATTATTATTTGGACATGAATTCGACATTGAAATCATAAAATTTGTTAACACAAATTTATAACCCCTTTTTATGGGTTTAAATTAATTTACAGAACTTAAAACGTTTCTGCAAACGTTCCAGGTTTCATTACTGGTTTATTATAAAATAATTGGAATGTTTTCCCCTAGACCATCCTGCTGCCTTGAGGATTTGGTCCATTGGTACATCCAACTGTATCGCTGCCGATGTGGCTGCAGCCCTGGTGGAAAGAGATTTTAAAATATTAGTATCCACCCCAGCCTGTGTTAGCACCTGTTTCAGCCATCTTGAGATGGTCTGGACCGTCACTCTTGGTGTGGTTGCTAGTGGCTGACCAAAATGTGCCTTTTCATTGCCTCTTAGGATTTTCGTTTTCTCCATGAATAACGACAGATGTCTTACTATACACAGACGGTCATCTGTTGGGTATGACCTAATTGTATATTGAGGCCTGCTGATCCCTTTCTGTTCTGCTTACTAACTCATAAATATGAAACGTAATATTTTCTGTTGAGGAAGTCATGTTGTCCAGTCTAGTTTTTGCAGTGACTGTATCCTCTGTGCCGTGACCAATACCATTAGCATGACTGTTTTAATGTCAGTCTGTGTAGGGACAGAACTTTTGCTGGAGACCAATTCCTGAGCATCTTCAGGATAATTCTTACATCCCATAATTGGGAGTATCTGGTTCTTGGGGGATAGCATTAAAAATTCCCCTCATAAGTTTTGTACCAGTGGGTGAGTCCCAACAGTGTAATGCTCTGTCCCCTGCCATAGGTAAGTCGATAGGGCACTTCTGGCGCAGTTGATGGCACTGTAACTGAGCCCCTCATCATAGAGGAGGCCTGCCAGATATTCCAGAACAGACGGGATGTTCATGCCTCTGTAGGTGATGTTGTTTTTATGGCAGAGCATCGCCCACTCCCTGATATAGACTGTAGCAATAAATCTGGTCTATGAGGGATGGTGATACATGGTTCTAATACCATGTTTGATACCACTGGGAACCATGGTTGTGTAGGCCAATCGGGTACTACCAATACCAGATGCAGAGTCTTGTTGTATTTCCTTAATAGCCGACTGATGAGGCAGGAAAAGGAGGGAATGCGTAAATAAACAATTCCCCCCCCCCCCCAAATGCAGCGAAAATGCATCTGTCGCCGCTGCCCCAGGGTCTGGTTCCTATGAAACATAATTTGATAACTGGTGGTTAAGTCTAGATGCGAATAAATCGATATCTAGTGTTCCATATTTTGCTGTGATATCAGCAAATACTATTTTATTCAACATCCATTTGGTGTTTTCATTAAGTTTGCGTGACCTGGTGTCTGCCACTGAATTTAGTCTTCCTGGTAGGTAGGTGGCTGATATCCAAATATCTCTCTGGATACACCATTGCCAAATTGTATAGCCAGATTGTCACATGATGTCGATTTGTTTCCACCCATGTGGTTAATGTATGCTACCACGGTGGTATTGTCTATCTGTGTCTAACATGCTGGTGATATGACCCAGTACAATATGACTTTAGGCCATGTAATGCCCCAACATTTCCAGGTAGTTTATGCCCAGTGTGAGTAATAATGATGCCTCCTGGGCAGTCCATCTACCTCCACAGCTGGTGATGGTATTGGTGACTCCCCACCCAAGTGCACTGGCATCAGTTTGTAGTACCATGGAAGGGTTACTGACAATGATTGGATTGGAACAAAGCCAGATGTTATCTATCCACCATTTTAGTTCCATTTTAGCTTGATTGGTAGTTTCATAGTTCTGTCAAAGTGACCTGCATAATTTAGAGTGCTTGTATTTTGCTCTCTGTAAGTTTTGGTAATGTAGAGGTCCAAATTGTGTGGCTGGAAAGGCAGCCATCATTATGCCAATCACTTTGCTACCAATCTGACGGATGGTTTGCTGATGTCAGTGAGGTTATTGCAAGCCTCTATTAAATCTCTAGCTTTTCCCTTAGGCAGAGTCACCGACATGTGAACTGAGGCAATGGTGAAACCTCAGATAGTCCATAGTAGTGGAAGGCGTTAGTTTAGATTTGACTGGATGGAAAATGAATCCCAGTTTTCCAATAACTTTTTTGTGGCTGTTACAGTTTGTTTGGCCAATTCCAAAGTTTTGCGCACAATGAGTATGTCATCTAAATATGCCATGACCATGTGAGTACGTTTTGGTAGAAACGCTAGGGCTGTTTTCAAAATTTTTGTGAACAGCCTGGGGCTGATGATAACCCATTTGGCAGTGCTTTATACTGTCAGAGTTGTCCCATCCAGTTGAATTTTAAGTAACATCTGTGGTCACCTCGTGTAGGCACTGAATAGTAAGCATCTTTTAAATCGATGCTGGCCATTGAAGTAACCTTTGGAAATTAATTGTTAAGGAGTAACAAAGGTATCTATTTTGTCAGATCTATGATGATGCGATAACCATCATCTTTTTTGTTTTTGATAAATATATTGGACATGAATTCTAATGGTTTGTGTTGAGTTTTCTCAATTACACCTTTTATGTAAAGCCGCTTCAGTTCAGCTTGCGCTTTTGATATTCCTTTATCAGAAGGCACGAACATTCGGTTCAGTATATGTTGAACTGGAGGGCTGTACTTGTGTATAAACTCTATTGTATATCCCTGGATACTGCTTAAGAAGTAAGTATCGGTTGTTATCATGCTCCATGCATTCAGAAAGAGTGTTATCTCCACCCAACCTCCGTGATCCCTGTATATTGTAGGGAACCAGACCCACCTACCTCCATATTTACCAGTGGTAGGTTTACTTTTTGTAGGTTCTTTGCTGCTGTTGTCGCGTTGGGGTCTGGATTTTCGGTTTGGTTGGTGTTGGAGGTCCCCGCATCTTCCAAGAAGGCCGGCCTGGGCCATGGCCTAAAAAGACTCATGTTTTGAGTACCGGACCTTCGAGCTTTCACCAGTTCTGCTGGTGGGTGCATGGGGGTGCTGTCTTTGGCCGTAGTGGGTTCCAGTAGGTTCTCTTGTTCTTGCACCCCCTGCACACTTGTCTTTCCTTCTGCGGACCCCTCTTCCAGGTCAGCCCAGAACTGACCCGCAGTGCTCCCCTCTGATGAGGTAGAAGCACTGTGCAGCCCTTCAAGAGGTACTGCTGTGGGTTTATCACAGGGCCCACCGTGACCCGACTCCATCTCCCGGAGTCTGTCACATTGGAGCAAAGCTCCATACACCGCTCCATCCGGCTCCAGCGCTCTGGGGCGCTGGCCGCCCGCGGTTGTTCAAAGTCGGACTCCTCTGAGTCCACGACCTTGTTTGTTTTGTGTTTAGCCTTTCCACCCGGCCGCGTGGATCTGGCCGGTGCGGAGGCGACATCGGGCACAGCTGATCCCACTATCGGTGATCCGAGTGCCGCTGGCTGCTGCTGGCTGCCCGCTGCTCCGCGGTCCTCTCTCTCCAGCTTTGTTCTTACTGCCCTTCCGTGGAGTGGATATGGCCGGTGTGGAGGCAACATCGGGCACAGCTGATTCCATCTAGCCCACCAGCTTTGTCGCAGCCCGTTGGTTTCTCCACCTGAAATCAGCATGGTAAAACACAAAAAGACCGCAGCTCTTACCTGCAGGTCCAGGTTGAAATTGTCGCTACGGGTGAACGTCGTTCCACCCCGTCTGCTGCCGTTATTGACTTGTCCAAAAGTCAACGGCCCTCTTTAAATAGTCTCCCGCCCGGCCATGGTGTTCTGGCTGGCGCGGGACCAAAAGTCGGCACAGCTGATCCCTTACGGGGCTTGTGCCTTCAGCTGCTGCTGGCTCCCGCAACTTTGTGGTCCTCCCCAGCCAGCTTCCTAGCAGCACTTGTGGACACTATTTTGTCCTACTTCCCCCCCCTGTGAAAAACCCAGCGTGGGGAACATTAATTTTTGCTTCCCTCTCCCGCCCGGCCGGGCCCGGTGCGGGAGCGAGTAGGGAGCGAAAGTCGGGCACTGCTGTTCCCATTACGGGAGATTAGCGTGCCTTTGGCTGCTGCTGCCGGCTGCCCGCTACTCCGCGGTTCTCCCCCGCCAGCTTTCCCACAGCCTTCATGGATCCGGTCTATGTCTCCACCTAAAAGGTAAGTGGAAGGAACACAGAGTCTTCTTACCTGCTGTTCCCGACTTTCAAATTCTGGAACACAGAGTCTCCTTACCTGCTGTTCCTGGCTTTCAAATTTTGCCGCTAGGGGAACTTCGTTCCCCCTTGCTGTGACTTGTTGCAATGCGTGTAGTGATATGACACGCATGCGCCGTGGCGGGGTTCTTCACGTAGTCACTCACGTGACTCCGAAGTAAAATCTACTTTTGCTTGAAAATCTTTTTGAGTTTGATGACAAAATAGGATCAAGGCCAAAATCATGAGAGGAATCGATCAGGTAGACGCACAGCCTCTTGCCTAGAACGAAGGTAGGGGAATCAAGAACCAGAGAACAGTTTAAGGTTAGGGGGAAAGATTTAATAGGAATCTGAGGGGTAACTTTTTCACTTAAAGGGTGGTGGGTGTATGGAACGACCTGCCGGAGGGGGTAGTTGAGGCAGATTTATTACAACGTTTAAGAATCATTTAGGCAGGTACATGGATGGGACAGGTTTAGAGAGATATGGGCCAAATGCAGGCAGGTGGGACATGTTGGCCAGTGCGGGCAAGTTCGGCCAAAAGGCCTGTTTCCATGCTGTAAGACTCTATGACTCTATGACGCAAACCTTAATTCCTACCAAGACAGGTTAGTGCTCCTGTAGCTGCAAATTTTTCCTTGTATGTTATTACAGCCTAGTTTTGGTTATAGTAGTTTTATGGTTGTTATTGGACTATAATTTGTAAATCAAAAATGTTGATCTGGAGACATGAAATCAAAACTATTTGGCAATTGGGGAACTTACATTCAAGAAGAGTCATAACTCATAGTCAATAATTGTCATTTTTAAAATGGGCAAATTTCAAATCAAAATTATAATAAGCAAGAAGTTTATACAGTGGTCATTCAGCCCAACTCATCCTTGCAGATCAAGATACCTCATCTAAGCTAGTCCCATTTGCCTGCATTTGGCCCAAATCCCTCTTAACCTTCCCTATCCAGTGACCCGTCCAAGTGTCCATGTTTTAACGTCCATGTCTAGTTTTAGTGTGCTAGTGTAGTTAAATAAAACAGGAGTATTTATCCAAGAAACTACCCGATCATCATAAAAACATATGAATGTCTTCAGGGAAGGAAATCCATTGTTATCTCAGTGTTATCTTCATATAATATTCTTAGCATTTCACTCTCTACAGATGTTGCCTGATGTGCTGGGTATTTCCAACGTTCTCTTTTGATTCAGATTTCGTACACTAGTTCTGGTCGTCCAACATCTCGCTTTGTTTCTTTTCTCTGTCCAACTGCCAGCACCATGAAAATTCTGTTACTTGGACAAATCTCGATCTCCATTTTATCCTTTGGTCTTTCTGCTGCTCCCTTTGTCTGCAACTTAAAGTGGAGTTAGGCCATTTGGCTCATCAAGTCTACTCCGCCATTCAATCATGGCTAATCTATCTATTCCTCTCAACCCCATTCTCCTGCCTTCTCCCTATAACTTCTGACAACTAATCAAGAATCTATCAATCTGCAGATCTACTGATCTATGGATGCTGCCTGATCTACTTAGTATTCCAGCATTTTGTTTCTAGTTCAGACTTCAAGCAGATCCTTAAAGACCTTTCATCCCTACCTGCTATGGATGTAATGTGACTCCAGATCCACCTATTTGATTGACTTTTAATCACATCTTCAGTTCAGAGGTAATTAATGATAGCCAATATATGTAAGTCTGGCCAGTAAAGTTCAAGAAATAAGTAATAAATAAAAGTTTTGAAATCATCCTACCTTTCCAATATGTTAACAATAACATGAATATAACGTACAAAGTGATTTTACAAGAATGAATTTTCCTGTTTGCTATTATGTGAATTTTAAGTCGTGAACAATGATTTTGACTGCCCTGACTTCTTTTGCTGAACATTTTAGTTGTTTTTAGCTTTAGAGATTCAACATGGAAACGGACCCTTTGGCCCACTGAGTATGTGCCAAACATTGATCACCCATTCACACTAGTTCTATATTAGTCCACTTTCCCATTAATACCCATTAAGGGGCAATTTAGAGAGGCCAGGTAGGCTGGCAAATGGAAAACAGAGTAGACCACATCGGGTCACCTTCTGGTTGCCAAAATATAATTTGTGGTGAGCTCAAATTGTGCTGGAGGCTGAAATGTTATCTCAAATGACCCTTCTTCATACTGAGTGTCAGGGGAGAGGGAAACTAGAGAAATGGAAAGGTACAAAGAACAAATGAACGAAAGGTATGCTAAAGGATAAATTCCCTGGAGAAAATAAATAGGTGATGTTTCAGTTCAGAACCCTTCTTCAGACTGATCAGTCTGACCTGAAACATCACATATCCATTTTCTCCAGAGATGCGTCTCCAGAGACCTGTTGAGTTACTCCAGAATTTGGTGTCTATCTTTGGTATAAACTAGCATCTGTAGTCCCTTTTTATGGTTAGAAATAAGTAATTCTTGTTTATTTTCACTGTGCATATCAAAGTATCGATGCAGAAGTGGTTTAAATAGCATCCATTTAACTTATAGGATGATTCATTCATTGTACAAATGCAACCCCTGGTGGACTGTGATTTTCCACACATTTAAAAGTTCCAGGACTGTGCATTTGGAGGAGAAGCATTCTGATGGATCACCAGCAGCACACAGCAGGACCACCCAAGGACATCCACTGAGTTATTTTCTGTTGCAATAATTAGTGCTCCTTAAGGGTGGAATGAGCATTCTGTTCATGAAAATAATCACAGCTGATAGACACGCAGAGAGCTAAATACCAGAGAACCAAGCTGTGAAAGGAGTTGGTACCATGCAGGGGATGAATTAGAGCTGCCAATATTCTGCTTGATGGATATGACAATGCAAAAACAAAGAGATGCTCAATGAGAAAGGAATCATTCCAGCACTTTTGGAACAATATAGAGGAAGAATAAGTGTAGTCAGTCGGACTCATGCAGCTGTTTCTTTATTTATTGCGATCCTGCCCCTTTATACACAATTCCTTCCCGGGATATGAATGGATTTGAATGGGTTTGATATGGAATGGAGATGAGGAGAATGTTTTTTTGTCATATGTCCCAAAATGGAACAATGAAATTCTTAATTGCAGCAGGACAACAGATATTTGACATAATATGCGGTAGCTACCGTAATACACAACAAAAAAAGTTTGATATATAAAAAACAAACAATTATAACACAGAGTCAAAACACAATACACCCAAGTCTATACTGGATGAGCCATCTACTGGAGGAGCCATCTTGGTGAACGGCTGCTAGCCAGCAGCCGTCCGTTTTAAATCCGTTTTTTTTATAGTTTTTAGTGAGTCCTGTTTTTTGTTTGTAGGGGATATGGTCTTTATAATGTGGGGGGTAGGTATTAACTTAATTTCTAGGTCCCTACCTGGTCGGTGTGGCAGCCTTTTCTCCGGGCTGCCCGTTGACCCGTCCTCGTGGCCTACCTGCGGGCTTGGAGCGCCGTTTCCTGGCGGGAACCGCCCAGCACCTCGGCCTCGGCGGCGGCACAGCATTGGAGCGCTGGAGCGGAGTGGGCGATCCCTTGCCTGGGTCGCCGCGCTGGAGCGACGCGCTGGAGCTCTGGCGAGCTGGACCGCCGAGAGCAACAACTCCGGGCTGCGGGTCTGCGGAGCGGAGAGGCGGCGCCAACTTTACCAACGGGAGCCTGGGCGCTCCAAACCGGTGCGGCCTTGTCGGCTTCGGCAGCCGCGGGCTCCAACCAGGAAGCGGCCGTTCCAAGTGGCCCAGCCGCCAAAAGGACTCTCCCGACGCCGGGGCAAGACCACCCGGTGAGAACGGCCAGGGACATCGGGCCTCCGTAGAGGCAATTGCGGTGGCCCCAATAGGCCTGACTTTGGGGTGAACATGGGGTGGGGACTGGACATTGTGCCTTCCTCCACAGTGCTATCCACTGTGGGGGGATGATTTTTTTTTGTCTAACTGTAGTCCTGTAGGTCTGTGTCCAAGATGGCTGCCGTGAAGGGAGAGTGGACGCTGGCACGAATTGGTTGCCGCTGCTCTCTCTTCACACTGTGTTTTTGATTTTCTGTTTTTGGATTGAATTCTGTTTTTAATTTGTGTCATTGTGATGTCTTTAATTACTTGTTTTACTCCGATTATATGTTTTTATTCCGATTACTATGTAAGGTGTCCTTGAGATTTTGTATGAAAGGCGCCCATTAAATATAAAATTTATTATTATTATTATACAGTTTGGAACCTATTTGAAGGTTATAGTGGTTAATAGCCTGATGGTCATAGGCTCCTGAATCTGGACCTTCCAGTTTTCAGGCTCCCATACATTTTTCCTTATGGCAGGAGTGAAATAAGAGTGTGGCCAGGGCGATGTGGGTCTTTGATGATGCTGGCTGCCTTTCTGAGACAGTGGCTCCTGTAGATCCCTTGAATGGTGGGGAGGTCAGTACCCATGATGGACAGAGCACAGTTCACCACTTTTTGCAATCTTCTTCATTCCTGGGCGTTTGAGTTGCTGAAGTAGGCCGTAATGCAACCAATCAATATGCTCTCTACTGTACACCTTTACCCATTACTTCAGCCAGAGGGTGGTGAAACTTGCCTCAGACGGCTGTGGAGACCAAAGATATTGGGTATTTTATAAGCAGAGATCGAAGTACTTGATCAGTAAGGGTGTCAAAAGTTATGGGAGAAAGCAGGAGAATGAGGGTTGTGAGGGAAAAATAGATCACCCATGACTGAATGGTGGAGCAGACTCGATGGACTGAATGGCCTAATTCTGCTCCTATGACGCATGGTCTTATGGTCTTATGAAGGAGACTGGCATTCTTGATTGTCCTCTGGGCTATTTCGGAGTTAAGTGTTGGTCTGGAGTCATCTACTGATCAGGGAGGTGGGTTTCACTCCCTGAAGGACATTTGTCAACCGGATGGATTTTTTATAGCATTCTAGTAGTTCTCCAGACAGAGAAATGAGAGTAGGGGTTTAGCTTTCTTTGTCCACACCACAATCAGTCTGAATGTGTAGGAAGGAACTGCAGATGCTGATTTATAACAAAGATACACACAAAATGCTGGAGTAACTCAGCGGGACAGACCGTGTCTCTGGAGAGAGGGAATGGGCGATGGACATTTCGGGTCGAAACCCTTCTCCAATCCTTCAGTCAAGTCTTCAGTCTGAAGAAGGGTCTCGACTCGAAACGTCCATCACCCATTCCTTCTCTCCAGAGATGCTACCTGTCCCTCTATGCCTACAATCAGTCTGAAGCAGGCTCCTGACCCAAAATGTTGCCTATCAATGTTCTCCAGGGATGCTGCCTGACCCGCTGAGTTACTCCAGCACTTTGTGTCTTTTTGTTTGTAAATCGGCTTGTGCAGTTCATCGTGTCTACCTTTTGAGTGGAAACTGGAGCACCCAGGTGAAATCCAGGTGGTCACAGGAAGAACTTGCGAACAGGAACAGAATTCTGGATTTCTAATTATTTTTCTGTAAAGAACAGCCCTTCTTGTCCACATTAAGTTAATTTTATGTCCCATTATTTAGCATTTTCCCATGTGCATCCTCTGTTTCCATGAAGTCAGCTGCTGTAATTAAATTAAATTGTCCATCCCCCAATATCATGTAGCTGTACAGAGTGGACGGCTCGGTCATAATCATGTACAGTCTTTCCGCTGCCTGGTCAGCATGCAACACAGGCATTTCAGTGTACCATGGTAGACGTGACAATAAACTAAACTAAAACTAAACTAAGAGAAATCTGATCACTGCAACCTGTCCTGGTAATTTATTTATTTTAGTCCCATCATACTTCTCACAGACTTAAACACAGATGGTGCCTAACCAGTGTAACATTATCTCCTCCCCTTTCAGTACTAATTCCACTCAAGGAAAAAGCTACATTCCGATTGTCTATTCAATTAATTTTATACATGCCCAGCAGACATATTCCGCACATGTAAGAAAGATTCAATGAATTCAATGATACTTTATTGTCACATGTACCTAAATACAGTGAAATGCTATGTGTTTGAATACTATACACAAAGTACAAAATGTATCTGATGCCGACAAAGTTACAAAAGTAATCGATAGAGCCCCAATGGTCCGTCTTAGTTCTTGACGGCCCTCCCCACCGGGTCCCTCTTTGTTTTCGGTGACCCTCCGCTGGGTCCCTCCTTGTTCTCGGTGGCCCGACCTTCACTCTGCTGCTCGTCCTCGGCCCGACCGCCTCACCCCCTCATACACGTCGCAAGTGAACTGTCCCCCTCCTCTCCGTTCCTTCAGCCTTCTTGCCCCAGGGGGCGTCTCAGAGGTTAGACCCTCTGGTCCTCCTCCTACGAACCCTTTGTGCAGCATCCGCCGGACCGACTCTCTTCTCCTTCCGGTTCCCAGTCATCAGTGGTGAACGGAAGATAAGACACAGTCAGATCACACTCAAGATACTTATATATAAATGCTCAATAACATACTAAAGGAAAATTATAATTTTGTCATATTCTGCAAGTGATTCAAATTTTATGCTTGGCTGCATCATGCCATCAGGAAGAAGGATGACTGGAATAATCCACAGGGTAGGTATGTTACAATACTTACCTTCAGCGGCGCTGCAGTTCTACCACTGGCCGTGTGCGTGAATTTGGCGCCTTTCAGGGGGGGCAGGATTAAAATGCCATCTTCTCCTGCCTGTCGGAGTCGATCTTTCTCAGGCTGCTAAGCTGCTGCAGAAAAATCGCTCCGACATCCATTCTCGGAAGTTTTTAAAAGAAATCGCTGGTAATTTAATCGTTTGAGTAAAATAAAAATCTACTTCTAATGCCGTCAATGCCGACAATGGGACGGATCTCACGTAGGGGACAAAACATAAGGTAAGTTGTATATTTTACATATAAACTTGCTTCTTAGGATTGCTTTAATCCAAATTTCATTGGCGAAAATGTGATTATGGCCCCATACGAACCGGAAGTGATTTACCTGCCGATAAGGGGTTCAAATTCACCGCAACCGCAATGTTCCAAACGATCACGTTCCACAAAATCTCACTCGCAAGATCATTTATGGGAATTAAACACTAAATTCCTTCCATTTGGCCTATAAATTCATGACAATGAGATTTTAAAATCATGTTACATTGTGAATTCTTGTGTGAATGTTATTTGGACACAGGCTATTTAAAAATGTTATCCTTTTCTTAAGAAATGGATAGATGTTTAGATCTAGTAATTGAATTTTGTAATTAGCTACAATTAGGTAATTAACTAATTATATGCTTTAATTTCAGGTCATCCAAGTAAGATTGTTTCATATTTGTTTCAGAATGCTTCAATCTATAATAACTGAAAATTTCATTCAGTTCTCTTAATTTTTAAGAAAGTTATGGGCTTTTGACTGTCCTCGTTCACAGCTTTTGAGTTAAGTCAATGGAAAAGCAATAGGGAATTGATTTTTTAAATCTCAAAATTTTGTAACATTGCTACACAAGGTACACCTCTTCTATTCCTATATTCAATAATAGTAATTGGTTTAGATGTCAGAACATGTGTGCAGGAAGGAAATGCAAAAGCTGGTTTATACCGAAGATAGACACAGAGTGCTGGAGTAACTCACCGGCTCAGGCCACATCTCTTGAGAAAAAGAAGAGGTGACGTTTCGGGTCAGAACTTTCTTCAGACTGGTCTATCTTCAGGTCAGAAACATAGTTAGATTCTCTGTTGTAGAAACAAGGAACTGCAGATGCTGGTTTATACAAAAGCCCACAAAAATGCGTGATCAACTCAGCGTTTTAGGCAGCATCTGAAGAAGGGTCCCGACCTGAAGCATCACCTGTTCATGTTCTCCAGAGATGCTATCTGACCCTCAGAGTTGCTTTAGCACTTTGCATCCTTTTAGATTCCCTGTTCTCATTTTCTCTTTACAAGCTCTCCCGACTTCCCAATATTCCAGCTCATCCAATCTTATCAACTTCAAACGAACATATACATCACCGGTAAACTAAGAAAATGAGTTTATAAGATTAACAGATTGCTCATTTAATTTGTAACCACTATTTACTTGCCCTGCCAACAATTTTAATGATGTCTTTAACAGAATGAATACTCCATTATTTCCTGCTCTAGCCCAAATTGAACATCAAATTCACCAATCCAGTTTACTCTTAATTGCTTCCCCAGTTCTGGGGCAATGAGGGATGGACAATAAACTGTGGTGTTGCCGACAACTTTCACATTCTGTTAGTAAAGTAAATGCAAAAGAAATGGTTAGGAAAAGTTTAGAAGGATATTGGCCAAAAGCAGACAGGTGGGACTAATGTAGATAGGGCATCTTGGTCAGCGTGGCAAGTTCATAAGTTCATAAGAGATAGGAGCAGAATTAAGCCATTCGGCCCATCAAGTCATTCAATCATGGCTGATCTAGCTTTCCCTCTCAACTCCAGTCTCCTGCCTTCTCCCCAGAACCCTGACACCCATATCGAAGGCCAAAGGGCCTGTTTGCATGCTGTATGGCTCTATGACTAAAAGCAATCTGGAGCTTGCAAAGTTACGCTATGACAAAATGTATGGGTCAGTAGGTAAGGCAGAGATGCAAACTACATGAACGGAAAGATGGAGAGAGAGAAAAGAAAGAATAAAATGAAAGAAAGAATAAGGGAACGAAGGGATGAAGAAATGGTGGAAAAGTGGTATGGAGAGAGGAAGAGAGAAAAAGAAGGAGAGAAGGAGGGAAAAGAATGGGACAGACAGGAATGGGGAACAGAAAGAAAATCAAGGAACATAAGGTTGATCATATAAAATAAATGTGCAAATACAAGTAATAAGTAAGTGATAAGGACAGGACGATGGCATTCAGCCCTCAAGCCTGTTCTGCCATTGAATGAAACCCTGGGTGATTTGTAACCCAACTCCAATTACTTGTCTTGACTTCAATTCTACAATTACATCTTGGCTAGAAAAATCCAATCAATCTCGGATTGTCAATTATTAATTGAGCTGGAAACTACTGCTTTTGATGGAGGGTGTCTTGCTCCTAACAACCCTTGTGGCAAAGCTTTGCCATTCTGGTTTATCTTCTGAATATGGAGGCTTTGCCTTTCTGTATCCACCTCTATGCCCCTAGAATGGCACAGCTTCTCATTATCAACCCCAGCCAACAACCACCAGTGTGGAAAATCCCCATTTCAATCACACTTTAATTTAGTTTACCTTAGTTTAGTTTATCTTAATTTAGTTTAGTTTAGTTTTGGGTTACAGTGCGGAAACAGGCCCTTTGACCCACCGAGTCTGCATACACCAGCACTATCCTACATACTAAGGACAATTTACAATCCTTACCGAAGCCAGTTAACCTACAAACCTCTACGTCTTTGTGGTGTGGGAGGCAACCGGGTCATCTGTAGAAAACCCACGGGGTCACAGGGAGAATGTACAAACTCCACACAGACAGCACCCGTAGTCGGGATCGAATCAGCAACTCTACCGCTGCGCCACCATGTCGCCACCTACATCTTTCTTGCAAGTATTTGCAGTTACGTTTTGCAATCTTTCCTCAAAATTTAATACACAGGCCCCTGATAACATTCTGATATATTTGCATAGGTCTTGTGTTAACACCAAGATATAATTTCTAAGGCATAGTAATAAAACATTAGATATATAGTCCAATCAAGAAATAGCTGCAGCATAACATTATGCCCTATATATTCTCATTAAGACAGCCTGTAATTTAGCTTAGCTTGGATATATAGCGTGGAAACAGGGCCTTCGGCCTAGTAAGACCACACCGATCATCGATCACCCACTCACATTAGTTCCATGTTATCACACTTTTTCATCCACTCCCTACACATTAGAGGCAATATTACATCGGCCAATTAACCTACAAATCTGCATGCCTTTGGGATGTGAGAGAAAACTGGGAGCACCCAGAAGATACCCACTCAGGTTGCAAAGAGAGCGTGCTAACTCTACACAAACAGCACCCAAGGTCAGGATCGAACCCGGGTCCCCAGCTGTGAGGCAACACTGTAACAGCTGCGCCAATGTACCATCCTAATCTTCCTATAAGCGTTTCTTGGTAATTTTTTCTACCTGAATGTTATATTTCAGTGATCTGCTTAAATTTGCCCCAAAATGTCCACTCCTCACTTTTCATCATTTAATAAATAATTGCGACTATCCATTTTTCCTGTTCAAAATGGATGATCTCATACTGGGCTGTGCTGAAATCCACCTGCTTCAATACATCATGAGAAATACATTTAAGACAGAACTAAAGAGGTTACAGAAAGGAAGAGAAAGAGATGAATAAATTTCTCTGGAGAATCCAAGCAAACACAGAACTGCGTTCTGGGATGTATTTAATATGATAGCAGGAATAAATTAACATACTTTCATAATGGGAATTGGCCAATGTCTTTCAATGTAAAGAGACTGTTTTCTCCTCAGTTAATAAGTCTGATTGATCTAAAAGGATGTGGTTTTGTGGCTACATCAATCAGTGAAAGTAGTGACATGTTAATAAGGTTATTCTTTAAAAAGAAAACTATGTTCTGGGAGTTGTCTCCATAAAGGTAAAACCTGAGGAAGTGTCAAACTCTATTTGGAGTAACCGTGAACCGTTCTGATTTCTGTGTTGTAAAATAAGAGATTCAAGGGGGAATGTGCAAAAAAGGATTCTGAGGATGACAGCAGAATGGAAGATATAATTATCAGGAAAGACTGTAGAGACTGCACTCTTTACTTCCTGTTAAGGGAAGTTGTTTGGTAAAATGATAGGGGCTAAATAAAAAAAATAGGTTTCACAAGACAGATGTCAGGTTGGGTTTCAAAAATTGGAGGCCATAAATATAAGACAGACTTTATTAAACAAATTTAATTTCAAAGAGGTATCTCCATCTGCAAAGCGAGAAGCATTGATAACATTTTAGGCTGATAAACATCCTTCAGAAGTGGGAAATGGCAGAGGTAAAAGGAGGGGAGGAGGTAACACAAAAGATCTGTGACAGAGTTGAAGGCAGACATTTTAAATTACAACAAGGAACACTCGTGCAAGGTGAAAGAGATCAGAGGACATCAAAAGCTTGGTGTGGGAAAGATATAAATAATAAAAGCTGAATAATATTCTGAAATAGAGAGAATTTAAAAAGAAGCAACCGTATACGTTAAAGATTGCAAATGCTGAGTGAACATCACAGGCAAAAAAATCTTACTGCCTTCCAAACAGATCTGTTTCTTCAGGTGTTGTAGTTCAGTAATTTGGGTACAGTATGGGTGATCAAAGAATGAATAAAATGCAAGGAACTTGTTGGAAGCTTGAGCAAAACACAAACTATTGGAGGAACTCAATGGGTCAATCAGCATTTGTGGAGGGAAATGTCAGGTGACATTTTGGGTCGGGGCCCATAGGCTTGATGATCTGGGAGTGTGAGCTAAATTCTTTCAAGCTAACAGGCAAGTTTAACTTCCATTTATTAATTGAGTTGGAATGAAATCCTGGCATCAATACTGAGGAACATTCAACTACCCTATTCTCGTATGTTTTTTTTTAAAGGAACTGATTTTACTGACATCAAAGCAGAAAATGTTGGAGATGTACAGCAGATCTGGCCTGAAACCATTTCCCCCACCGCTGGTGCCGTCTGGCTATTGAGTTTCCTGCACTATATCTTGGATTTCAATCAACTCTTGTCATTTTCAGAAGAAAAGCTACCGATGTTATCTTACATAGAACTCCAACAAAGTGATTGACAAAGCATTCCCTTAAATGGTTTATTTAGCATTCAGATCAAGAGTAATGAGTGATGCACAACAAACCATGATCATCCATGAGAGATTCAAATTATCTAAATAAATTTTTTTTTTTTTTAATCTCATTGGGTTGTAATGTTCTCACCCTTCCTACTTTGCAATGACTTATTTTGTATGATCTAACCGTGACTAATTTACTTTCGATAAACTGTATGGGAAAAGGGCCTTCAGTCCACTGAGTCCGTGCCAATCATCAATCACATTAGTTCTATTTTATTCCACTTTCGCATCCACTGCCTACACACTAGGGGTAAATTACAGAGGCCAATTAACTCACAATCCTGCAGGTCTGGGATGTGGGATGAACCTAGACCACTTGGAGGAAACCCACATGGTCTTGCATCAACATCTTATTACTATGACAACCCTGACATCATTCTACCATCAATTTCCCAATGTCTTAGAATCACAGAATCTGATCTGCAGAAAATGCCCATTTGGCCCATCTGACCATGATATTTATCTGTGTGTTGGAAGGAACTGCAGATGGTGGTTTACATCGAAGATAGACACTAAATGCTGGAGTAACTCAGCAGGTCAGGCAGCATCTCTGGAGAAAAGGAATGCGTGACGTTTTGGGTTGAAACCCTTCTTCAGCCAATATCAGCATAGATATCTATCTATGCTCATCCAATTTTCCTGCATTAGGTCTATATCCCTCTTTGCCATTCCTATCTAAGAAGTTGTCCTTTTAAATGCTGTAATTATAACTGGCTCTACTACCTCCTCTGACAGTTCATTCCAGATAACCACTATCCTCTGTGTGAAATACTTTCCTCTAACATCTCCTTTAAATTTCTACTCTCTCACTGCATGGAGTTTGCACGTTCTCCCTATAACCGTGTGGGTTTCCTTCGCCTGTTCCTGTATCTTCTCACAACCCACAAATCGTGCAGGTTTGCAGGTTAATTAGTCCTCTGTAAATTGCCCCTAGTATGTAGGGAATGGATGTGAAAGTGGGATAATATAGAACTAATGTGAACAGGTGATCGATGGTCAGCCTGGACTCGGTGGGCTGAAGGGCCTGCTTCCATGCCGTATTTCTAAACTAAAGTTTCAAAACTAATAAAGATTTTCAAAACTTTTCTCTTCATTCACTTCCACTCTAGTCTCCTTGGTTCTGAGTTATACATTAGTTTTGATGTACTTCAGGGTAGTCTAGATTTATTTAGAGATACAGCGTGGACCCAAGCACTTCGGCCCATTGAGTCTACGCCAACCATCAATCACCCGTTCCCACACTAGTTCTATGTTATCGCACTTTCTCATTCACTCCCTACACACTTGTGGCAATTTACAGAGGCCAACCAACATACAAAACCCGTACGTCTTTGGGATGTGGGATGGAACCGGAGCACATGGAGAAAACTCACGTTGCACCTGATGTCAGGATTGTACCCGGGGCTCTGGCATTGTGAGGTAGAAGCTCTACCAGCTGTGCCACTGTGCCACCTATATTTCAAACCAGATATATAGTTTTGCACTGTATTCTGCTTGAAGAGAAATCTTTGGAAACTGGACGGGAGACAGAATCCAAATGAAAAAGGGGCCACAAAACTAATTTCAGCCTCTGTTTAACAAGCCGCTGAGATTCGAATGTGCATTCATGTTAAATATATGTTCTTTGTGAATCTGATCTATGGCTTCCTTCTGGAATAACAGTAAATGTACATGATAGCTTGAAAGATTATTGTTGATTTTAAATCTGTTTTGCTGCTCATGTTCTTCCCTCCTCCCTCTCTCCCTTCTTTATTGCAGCTATGATGATTGTGCCTGCATTCTGCTGCCATTAAGATTAACTAAACAGCGGCACTTTGCAAAATGAGAGGTTATTTGGTAACTGGAAGCTTCTGCCTCCTAGGAAAAGGGGTGGTGATTAATGTCTGTAATTGTTCTCTTGTTCTAAGCCATTGATGTGGGAGTGCAGAATAATTGATGCCTACAGGAGGGTTATCAGTCAAAAAAGAGACAATTAGCAGTAAGAAACAAGACCCCGGACACCATGTTGATAACAAATTATCTCCCCGAACCATCCATAAGGAGTGATTTTATTGGGCCACAAACCAGAGCTCTACCTGATTATACTTACTTTCCAGTTTAACAGATGATGGCACATTAGTCTTCAAGTGAAATTGTCAGTGAATATTGCTTTCTCTGCTCTGGGCTGCAATGGTTTTAGAATTTCATAGCTTCTTGTTAAAAGCAAATAAACTGATTAGGTTCATAACAAGATTCCATGTTAACCATTCCCTCCCCAATCCAGATGAAACATCATTCCTTTGGTGCAGATCGCCGCAGTGCGCGACCGTCTCTGTTTTCAAAGATTGCTTTTGCCCTCTGATTTGATTTTCTTTTCTTTCCTGCGGTACTTTTAGATTTCTCGGAGGTGAACGAGAATACGCACCCAGGAACAAATAAAAAACAACAGAGCCAAACAAATGTTGTCGATTCATGCTCTGAGTTAGCTAAGCCTTTCCGTCCCTTGGGCCTCTCCTTCCCACATCAGTGCAACTGATAGGTTAAGAATTGCCAAGTCTTACAAAGCAGATGGAAAATATAATTGGTCAGCCGTCCTCTTAGGAGTGCTGTGTTTGACCATATGGCTCCAAGCTACTCATGTGAGTTACTGGAACAGGGGAACAAATGCACAGCAAATCCAATATTACATGATTGCGAAGTGCAGTTTTGCAGTAGGTTGTCCAAATTAGATCATGCGGGAGATTTTATTTGCTTGATGTTTTCGGGGATGGGGGATGGGAAAATGTGCCACACTCTGAGCATTTCATCCTAGAAATTGAGGGAAAACCAAAAAAACAGACAAAGGCTTATTGCGCAATTGATAATTGGGTTAATAAACTAGATTTCTTAAAATATAAATTGCTCGAAACAAAAGTTTAATATTATAAATGCAAGATTTAGAAGAAGGGCTCGTTGAAAAGCCCTGGCTCACAGTTAGATCATGGTTTATTGCTCTATATCCTTGTACTGTATATGTAAAAAATAAAATATTGCACTTATTTATTGCATAAAGTAAGCATTTAAGGCAGACAGCTAATACATTTGGTGCGTTTCATTTTGTTGATCCAGACAATGTAAGGATCAATGTTGCCTACACAGCAAGTAACTTCCAGCTGTGAATGTACAGCTATGTTTAATGTAACCAGAAAAGGTCACATTTTTTTAATTTACCAATAATCATATCTTTAGGTCAATTTTATGTTATTTGCAGATGGAGAAAAGCACAGTTCCTGCTTTTTCTCCTTCGATTTTGTTTTCATTTGAAGTGTGTTGTGTGAGTACAAATACATTCTAGCTGTAATTTAGTTTAGAGATAATAACTTTATTTATAAAGCACTTTAAACAACCACAGATACAGCATGGAAACAGGCCTTTCAGCCCACTGAATCCACGCTGATCATCAAACCCCCAACACACTCGTTCTATGACATCCAGCATTCTCATCCACTCCCTACTCACTGTCTGTATGGAGTTTGTATGTTCTCCCTGTGATCTGCGTGGGTTTTCTCCGGGTGTTCCGGTTTCTTCCCACACTCCAAAGATATACAGGTTGGTAGGCTAATTTGCTTGGTAAAATTGTAAATTGTCCTTATTGTGTGTAGGATAGTGTTAGTTTGTGGGGACCACTGGTTGGGATCCTTGTTCAGCACGAACTCGGTGGTCCGAAGGATCTGTCTCCGCACTATATCTCTAAACTAAACTAATCTACACACCAGCAGCAATTTACAGAGGCCAATTGACCTGCAAACCCACAAGTATTTGGGATGTGGGAGGAAACTGGAGCACCCAGGTAAAAAACATATAAGTACAGGGACAATGTGAAAACTCTACACAGACAGCACCATGACCAGGGTTGAACCCAGGTCTCTGGCACTGTGAGGCAGCAGCTCTACCAGCAGTGACACTGTGCCTCCCAATTTTGAGATAGTCTTAAGAATTCCATGTATAAATGTATACACCACATGCCAAGAATAGATATCAAGTAATGCATTCTAATGGCCCTGTCCCACTTAGGCTATTTTTAGGCAACTCCCGGGCGACTGTCATAAAAAAAGCAAATTTAGCACCGGCGACAAGCTATATCACCTGGTAACAACCTATCCTAACCTGGCGACAACCTACATTGACCTGCTGACAACTATGACAGCACCTATGTCAGGAAAAGTCAAACTATGCTCATTGGCGTCAAACCCACTATCACCGAAAATGTTTCAACATGTTGAAAATCCAGCGGTCATATGGGGAGAAGGCAGCAACGGGGTACTGATTGTGGATGATCGACCATGATCACAGAGAATGGCGGTGCTGGCTTGAAGGGCAAAATGGCCTACTCCTGCACCTATTGTCTATTGCCTATTGTCTATTTGGCACCATTTTCAAGTCCCAGTTGTTGTAAGTGCAGTTTCTTAACCTGACCATGAAGCCCCATTGTCCTGGTGGTGTTGCTGGGTTGGTCTGGCCAAGCATAGCCTTGGTGTCCTCCACTGCTGCTCCACCACTCCGTTCCACTGCAGGTTGCATCCTGTCCAAGTGCTCAACCTCTTGGAGCGGCGTCCAATCCAGCCAGACCCCAGGATGCTGCAGGACCTCCAGGGGCCTACTCCACCTGCACCGTCAAGGTGCACTGCATTGCCCCCTGCAGCCGGTCTGCTTACCGACCCTTTGTTCTGACTCCACCACCCTCCTCTTCGGGTCATCTAGGCAAGCATGACTAACGTAACTATAAACAAATACATTGCATGCTTTTCCCTCTATGAAGAAAAAACGTGCAAAGACCATTCACAGTATTACTCTGGCAACATGAATTTAGACTGTTGACTGGATTCTACAGTCATTTAAACCTCCACAACAATGTACTCTGATTTGAGTCCCTTCTCATGACTCCTCTTGAGTCAATTCTCTTGACAATTCTGTGATTCCACAGAAGTAGCACAGCACAGTGGCACAGTGAGTTGCACAGTTTTTATTTATTTTTTATTAATCAAAAATATTTATTCAAATATTAAAATAGTATTTACAATACAATAAAACAAAACACCACCATAATACAAGACAAACAAATGTGCTAAGCAACTGTTAAACAACTATATCACAATCCTTGTCCAGGATACATTCAACCCCCCTCGGTGCCCAGCGGTTGCGGAACTCCCTCAGGGTGCCCGTAGACAGGGCGTATTCCCTTTCTATCCGCACCCGGGCACGGACGTATCCCCGGAAAAGGTGCAGGCAGCCGGCTCGGGTAGTGGGTTGCACAGTGGCGCAGAGATACAGTTGCTGTCTTATAGCACCAGAGACCTGGGTTCGATCCTGAATATGGGTGCTGTCTGTACGGAGTTTGTACATTCTCCCTGTGACCGCGTGGGTTTTCCTGTCAATGAGAAGTTTGACGAAGTTGGATTATTTCCTCTGAAGTTTCAAATACTGACGGCAACCTGATGGATGTACATAATATAATGAGAGGCACTGAGAGTCTTTTTTTAAAGGTGGGAAAGCCAAATACTAGAAGGCTTGGCTTTAAGATGAGAGAGGGTAAATTAATTTAAAAGGATATTTATAAAACAGTTTTTTTCACAGAAGAAGTGGTTGGCGCCTGGAACGTGCTGTCAATGGAGGATCTGTAACAATATTCAGTAGCAACAAGATGGGATTAGTATAGACTGCTGTCATGGTCGGCACAGACATTATGAAACAAAGGGCCTGTTCTATGTATCTTCTACGTATTATGTTCTAAATGCACAATAGGAGTTGTATCCTACGCCACATGCCTTTTGGAGTCAAATCTACAACACATTCTTCCAGTCAACTAATGATAAATCTTTGCAAGACATTGGTAAGTATTGATGCAACTGAGATGGTCTTCTTATCACTGCCATTGATACAGGGGATAATAGTAAGATTAAACGAGAACTTACCAGTTTGAAGTTTGATCTTTATTTTATGAGGAGTTACGATGAGGGATTACGTGAAGACCCCGCCAGCACGCGTGCGGGACATTCTTCAAAGCAGTGGTGTGGAATCACAGTAATAGTAATTGAAATAGACATAGTAAGATAAGATGAACTAATATACCAGTTGACCTTTATAATAGAGGGTGGGAGCAGAGGGCACGTAATCCCTCATCGTAACTCCTCATAAAATAAAGATCAAATTTCAAACTGGTAAGTTCTCGTTTAATCTTACTATTTTACTTCGGAGTCATGTGAGTGACTACGTGAAGATTTTAAAGCTCTGTGATTTCAAGCCGTGGAACAGTTCATGCTTCACTCACTGCCAAAGTCATTCAAGGGAGGAAGTATGTTATTGTATTCAGACATGTATCCAATTCAGACAATAACAATTTATTTTAACAAAATAATCCTCCCTAGGGCTAAATATATTACAGAATTCAAACTTGATTCTGCAACACCGCAGGTTTGGTTATTGGCTTATTATAAAGAATTGGAAGGTCTTTCTCTAGACCATCCTGCTGTTGCCAGGATATGGTCCATAGGCACTTCCTTGTCTGTGATATTATCAATTTGTAGGCGGATATGCAGATGGTGCATTGTGAGCAGTAGGCTTTTAGCCCATGAAACGCACCCAACATCTCTAAATACCCAGTGTTTTTAGTAATGATAATTACTAATAATGATGGGCTGGAACTTTCATCAAGTATTCCCTTTCATCATTATAACTCCGAATTGCTTTGGCTGGTAACTGCATAGGTCGATCAAAGTGACCTGCAAGGTGTTTTTGCTCTTGCACATTTGCCCTTTTTGAGCTTTAATGATGCAAGGCCCAAACTGAGTAGCTGGAAATGCTGCTACTAGTTTTCCAATTACCCTTGTCTCCTGTCTAATAGATGGTTTATTTTGTAATAATTAATTTTGTTGTAGGCTTCCACCAAGTCTGCTTTACTCTTTGGCAATGTTACAGACATATGGATAACGTTAATTGTAAATCCCAGAAACTCCATAGTTATGGATGCCGTCAACTTAGATTTATCTGGATGGAGATGAGTTTCACCCAATATTTGGTAGCTAAACTACTGATTTAGCTAGATCCAGGGTTGTTCCCCACAATTGATATATCATCAAGATATGCCATGACAATATGTTTTTGTTTCTAATATTGCCAAGGCCAGTTTTAATATCTTGGTGAACAGTCTTGGGGCTGAAGTTGCTCTGCCATAGTTGCCCCATCCAGTTAAATTTAGGTATCGACAATGATCCCTCCATGTCTCCCAAAACAAGTGTAACATTCCCCCTGTTAGTACAGGTCATACACCTTTGTGTTCTGGAAGGAACCAGATCCACCTACCTCCCTGGTTGCCAGTGGTACGTCTCTTTCTTCAATTTCTGCCTCTTCTGCGCCAAGCAGCAATCACCCATACACTAGTTCTAACCTACAGACACACATGAGACAATTTACAGAAGCCAATTTACCTACAAACCAGCATGTC
Organism: Amblyraja radiata; assembly: GCF_010909765.2. Taxonomy (NCBI): domain Eukaryota; kingdom Metazoa; phylum Chordata; class Chondrichthyes; order Rajiformes; family Rajidae; genus Amblyraja; species Amblyraja radiata. Next base: position 46,505,136 of record NC_045966.1, read on the forward strand.
TTTGGAATGTAGCAGGAAACCGGAAAACACGGAGAAAACCTTCGTGGTCACAGGGAGAACATACAAATTCCGTATCAACAGCATCCGTAGTCAGGATCAAATCTGGATTTCTGGTGCTGTAAGGCAGCAACTCTACTTCTGCGCCATTGTGCTGATTTGAATTAATAATTCTTTGACATCGCAAATTCAATACCTGTTTTCTTTCACAGCATTCTTCCCATAGAAGAAAACTCTTGGTCACAATAATGTCTTGCAAGCTTTCCATGCAGAATCCGAATGAATTCTTGCTATGCCCTTTAAAATGTCTATGAAGCCTGCTTATGCTTGAGTTGCCATTTTCTATCTCCCCCTGCCAAAACACTATCACGGTTCCCCAACCTCCTGTGCCTTGGTACTTTTTACTCCCAGTTTGTTTCATTATTTTGCAGTTAGCCTGACTGTGCATTGTTAATTTTGTTGTAAACACTGGTTGCTGCAGCATTGAGGATTGTTTATGCTGTTGCACTGGGAACACACAGTTGCTAATAAGTCTCTCTTCCATGCCCTCAACTGACCTGTGGAAAATGTGCAGACTGATTCTGTGATTGAGAGATTCAATGGAAAGTTCCTCTTCTGCAACTTTTTGACCATTTTGTTTGCAACTTCTAAAGTTTCACAGATAGCCCAAGGTGAGAACCTTTTCTTCAATGCGCCACAATTAATTGTCTTCCCAACCTTTCTTGCTGCTGGCTCTGCTCTTTGTTGCTGATTGTGATACATCTAACCAGGATTAAAGCTATCAGCCTGTCCCTCGTTGCTTCCAGCTTTGTTTCCGGGCCTCACATCTCAGGCCCAACCTGAATCTAAGGTGTCTGTGCTCCATTCACCATTTCTCACAACCCTTCTCCCTCCTGTAGAATGGTCCCGTACTGTAAGGCAAACTGTCCATTCCCCCAAAATGCTGCCTGACCTGCTGACTTTCTCCAGCACTTTGTGCTTTGCTCCACATTCCAGCATCCACAATCTCTGTGATAAATCTACAAGTGATCCGGAAGTACTGTACGATGCAGATTAATTTAATTTCTATGTCTATTCACAGGGAGAACATACAAATTCCGTATGGACAGCATCCGTAGAATAAACACGAGGGTGTTTATTCTGCTCTAAAAATATACATGTGATGTTATGTCCCATGCATGAATGGCATTAAAATATTAACCATATGATTTATTTTTATAACTATATAGGTACATGGAAACAACACGAGGCAAAGAGTCAAGATTCAAGAGTGTTTCTTTGTCTTATCTATTGGAATAGAACAAAGAAATTCATACTTACAGCAGCGCACCAGGTTTGTAAACAAATACGGAACTCAATGGATAATATAATAAACAAACAAAATAAAAAAGATTCAATAAATGATAAACCCAATATAGTGCAAAGACAAAAAACAAAGCCCAAAGTCCCCAGTGCAACCCGGGAAGTTCGTAGTTTGGAATTTAGTTGGAGGTCATGGTGTTCAATAGCCTGATGGCTGTCGGGAAGAAGCTGCCCCTCAACCTGGACGTTACAGTTTTCAGGCTCCTATAACTTCTTCCCAATGGCAGGTGTGAAATGAGAGCATGGCCAAGTGGTGGGGGTCCTTGATGATACTTGATGCTGTTTTAAGATAGCAACTCCTCTAGATCCCTTCGATGGTGGGAGATCTGTACCTGCGATGGACCAGAGAGTGTTCATTTGACCTCCCCTCCAGCATGATCTATAATTCAATAATCATTATTGATTACAATAATCATGTGTAATATAATTATCACTGTTAACATACAATGATATGTTATTATTATTATAAAATATCATGGATAATCTTTTTACTTCATCTAAATTTCTGCTCAATCTCTGAATGAATACAAGAATTGGGAACATGAGGTGCTTTGCAATGTTGCTTTTGTCAGTGCAAAGAGCAAACTGACAGTGAAATTATTTACTTACAAACAATCCAGTAGAGTATTGCCATACCCAAGCACATCCCTGATCAGCAAATTGTACAGAAATAGCCCACTGATCCCGCATGCAAGAGTCATCTTGGTTTGGCACAAAGTCCATTCTGTGTTCAAGTTGTTATGAGCATTGCCCGTTCCAGGCAAGCCCCAGGCTGCTGTGGGCCTCCAGCCTTCGTCTTCCCCTGGACGTTTGGATCGACCAGTGAACCAACATACTTCTCCTCGCTTGTCCACCTGTGAGCCCCGGGGCGCCTCCCACTGCCGACCTTGAGACCTCGATCCCTCCCCCACCGGACTTGCTCCTTGCCCGTCGTGTCCGTCGTCGCTGGCTCCATCCTCTTGTTCTCTAGTGTTTGGGGCACAAGCAAGAAACGGTTCAGCGGGCTCCACCTTCCAGGCTGTGGTCCACTCAGTCTTGCATTCTATGGCCGTGGGGGACGACCCATTTTAAATTCTTCTAATCAATAACCTTCTACATTTTTTCACTCTGTATGGCACCTGCCACTTTTTTAATTTGTTTATTTAACCAATTTAGTCACTTACTGAGTCTCCCACTGCTGACATTGCCTACTATCAGAAATGGTTGGATATTTCAAAGTTAGATGTTTATGTTGAAATTATGGTGATGGAATATGAATGGAAAATGTGCCTAGGAAATCTCGAGCCATTATCATCCAGATTGTGGTCCTGACCTCCCATCTACCTCATTGGAGATCTTTGAACTATCTTTAATTGGACTTTAGCAGACTTTATCTTGCATTAAATGTCATACCCTTTATCCTTTATTGGTGCGCTGTGGACGGCTTGATTGTAATCATGTATAATCTTTTCTTTGACTTGATAACACACGAACAAAAGCTTTTCGTTGTAGACAAAAATGCTGGAGAAACACAGCGGGTGTGGCAGCATCTATGGGGCGAAGGAAATAGGCAACGTTTCGGGTCGAAACCCTTCTTCAGACTTTTCGTTGTATCTCGGTACACATGACAATAATAAACTATACTAAACAAAATAATCATGTGGTTCTTGTTTTCACTTTTGAACTCCCGATTTTGTAATATTCTACTTAATGGACAGCTAACTTAATGTTTAACTATAGAGCTTTTGTAACTTTGTCGGCACCAAAGCGTGGTGATACTTGTGTACTGCCTAGATGAAGTCTGCTACATGATTTTACCGGGATGTAAGCAAAAACAAATGCATTTCACTTTCCCAAGTACATGTAACAATAAAATATAATTGAATCTTTGAATAAAATATAAAGACTGAATCAGCCTGAAGAAGGGTCCCGACCTGAAATGTCACCCATCCATTCCCTCCCCAGTTCCTGCCTGATCCATTGAGTTACTCCAACATTTTGTGTTTTGCTCAAGATTCCAGCATCCTTGTGTTTTCTAACTATAAGAATTGGTTTCAAACAGAATGATTTTATTTCCTCCCTCCATATGTGAAAAATCATTTAGTCAACCAAACATCAACCAGCGCCATGCACCATCTGTTTCGTAACTAAATTCATAAGGAGAATAAGAAGAAATCACTTAAGTCTAAGTGCAAGTTACCTATTATTCAACAGCTTTGTCATAATATATTCTCCCTGATGTATGTAGGAGTTATCAAAGCTCATGTGAAAGAATGGGCACAGGTGGTTATTGTTTGGAATTATTCAATCATAAACTCAATTTAAATACAAAAAATATAAACTGCTGGAGGAACTCAGCAGGTTACACAGCTTCTGTAGAGGGAAATGGACCGACAACATTTTGGGTCGAGATCCTTCTTCAGTCTGAGCTGCTGAGTTCAGACTGCTCTCTCAATCTGAAGAAGGGTCTCGACCCAGAAACATCACCTATTCCTTTTCTCCAGAGATGGTGTCTGACCCACTGAGTTACTCCAGCATTTTGTGTTTATCTTCTCTGCTGAGTTAAGTTTAGTATATTTTAGTTTAGGTTCGACCCACTGAATCCATGCCCACCATCGATCAGCCGTTCACATTAGTTCTGCGTTATCCCACTTTCTCATCCACTCCTTACACGTTGGGGGCAATTAATCTACAAACCCGCACTTCTTTGAGGAGTAGGAGGAAACCGGAGCACCTGGAGGAAACACGTGAGGTCACAGGGAGAATATGCACCCGAAGTAAGGATCAAACCCGGATTTATGTCGCTGGGAGACAGTGGCTCTATGAGCTGCGTACCTGTATCACTCTCAAGCAGATTTCCAGCAGTTTTCTTTATGCTCCAAATTCCAATATCCGCAGTCTCGTGTGTCTCATTTTAAGTACATTAGAGACAAATTAAACTTAAATCTGGTTAAATAGAGAAATGCACAAAGATTCATTGAGGTTAGAGAACTAGTTACCAGCCATGCAACCCCACAGACTGGTGTTCAGAGCAAATTGTTTCCTTCAGGTTGTCATTCTCTCATATCACAACATTTAAGAAGCATTTAGATAGGTACATAGGTAGGACAGGTTTAGAGGGATATGGGCCAAACACATGAAGATGGGACTAGTGTAGATGGAACATGTTGGATGGTGGGGCAAAGTGGACCAAAAGGCCTGTTTCTGCACTGTATGATTCTATGACTATGACTCCGCTCTCTTAATCTACAAAATGGATTCTGCTTCTCATCTTCTTCCAAATCAACAAGAACAACAGCAAGGTCAGAAGTGACAGTTATGACATTAATCCACACCCCCATACCCTTGGTAACTATTATTTCACAATCCAATGCTGCAAGATTCCAAAATGCTCCTACCACTCTTCTTTTTTAATAACTTTATTCATCAATTTAGAGATAGACTCCTACTTCTGTGACAACCTTCCCCCATTTCCCTTTGTACCCTGATGTCAAATATAGTTGGAAGTAACAGGGTCATATGGTCAGTGTGGAAACAGGCACTTTGGCCCAACTTGCCCCAGCCGACCAAAGTACTACATCTGCACTGGTCCTAAATGCCCATGTTTCGCCCATAAGCCATTCCTATCCATGTACCTGTCCAAATGTCTTTTAAATATTGTTATATTACCTGCCTTGACTACTTCCTCTGGCAGCTCGTCCCATATACCCAGAAACCTCTGTGGGAAATATGCAGTGCATCTACCCTATCTCTTCCTATTTGTGATGTTAAGATGTTCAGTGAGAGGGTTTACTACCACAAAGGGGCTATCCCACTTGGGCGACCTAATAGTAAGATTAAACAAGAACTTACCAGTTCGAAGTTTGATCTGTATTTTATGAGGAGTTACGATGAGGGATTACGTGATAAACCCGTCCAGCATGCATGCGTGACATACTTCAAAGCAGCGGTGTGGAATCACAGAAGAGACAATAATTAAAATAAACATAGTAAAGAAAAGGAGAACTTAAATACCAGATGATCTCTATAATTGAGGGTAGGAGCGGAGGGCACGTAATCCCTCATCGTAACTCCTCATAAAATACAGATCAAACTTCGAACTGGTAAGTTCTTGTTTAATCTTACTATTTTACTTCGGAGTCACGTGAGTGACTACGTGAAGATTTTAAAGCTCTGTGATTTCAAACCGTGTAACAGTTCATACTTCACTCGCTGCCGAAGTCATTCGAGGGAGGAAGTATGTTATCGTAATCAACCATGAATCTGTTTGTAAAAACAATGATGGTGTTTAGTAAACAATAACAAAACCAAAAATGCTCCCCCGGGCTTAAATTATATATTTGCAGATTCTAATACTTTTTCTGCAAACGATACAGGTTCTGCCAGCGGCTTGTTATAAAAAGTTTGGAACGTTTTCTCCCTAGACCACCCCGCTGTAGCCAGGATGTGGTCCATAGGCACGTCCATCCTCTTAGCCGCCGATGTGGATGCTGCCCTGGTGGAGTGAGATTTGTACACATTAGTATTTACTCCAGCAGCACCCAGTTCCTGTTTGAGCCATCTTGAGATAGTTTGGCTCGTCACCAGACCATAAGGTTTCTTGTGGCTGACCCATAAGGCTTTTTCTCTCCCTTGGAGGATTTCTTGTTGTGTCGATGTAATTCAATAAGTGAGTCATGACACATAACTGTGGTTCAGGTGGGTATGCCCAGAATTCCATGACTGGACCTGATGTTCCTGGTCTGCTCTGTTTGACCAGCCCCTGAATGGCAAATGAGACACGGTCTGGTGTTATGACCATATTGTCCAATCGTAGTAGATAGAGGGACTGGACTCTTTGTGCTGAGATAAGTGCCATCAGCATGAACGTCTTCAGGGTTAGCTGTTCCAGGGTGAGGGACCTGGCTGGTACGTCAGGACCACACTGACATCCCAGATTTGTCTGGGGGGATTAGAGTTGAATATACCTCTCATGAGTTTGATCACCAGCGGGTGGTACCCTATGGCCTGTTGTCCTGGTGCCTGAGTTTAGTAGGCTGACAGAGCACTTCTGGCTGTGTTAATGGTGCTGTAGCTGAGTCCTTCATGGTGGTGAAGGCCTGCCAGGAACTCCAGTACATTGGTTATTGTAGTAGTTGAATATGTAGTTCCTGTATTCGAACAGTATCTTTCCCACTTCTGCTGTTTGCCAAGTGGGCATGCGGTGGGATGCTGTTATCATATTGATAGCGCTGTCTAACAATCCCAGGCCCAGCAGTGGTCTTTTCAAATTCTGCAACCCAGTAGTTAATTTATCGTGGCATGGGTGACTTATGCCTGATACCGGGTGAGTTAATAAGTCTGGGCTACTGGGAAAGTCATGGGGTTTCGATGACCATGTCGAGGACCACTGGGAACCATAGCTGTGTAGGCCAGTCAGGTACTATCAAAATGCCTGAAGCAGAGTCCATCTGTATTTTGCGTAGTACCTGACTGATGAGGTAGAAAAGGGGAGAAAAACATTGAGATTAGATCCCCCCCCCCCCCCCCAGTTCAGCGGGAATGTATCCATTGCCGCTGCCTCAAGGTCTGGTTCCCATGCGACATACATCTGTACGTGGTGATTCAATCGGAATACAAAGAAATCGATATGTGGTGTTCCATATTGCTTTGTAATTTCAGCAAATACTTTGGTTTAATATGTCTGCCACAGTATTTAGCTCACCTGGTAGGTACGTTGCTGATAGTCAAATATGTTTGACGACATACCATTACCAAATTGTTAAACAAATTGTCACATGATATCGATTTGATTCCGCCCATGTGGTTTAGTATATGCCACCACGTGATATTATCAATTTATAAACAAACGTGCAGAATGGTGCACTATTGAGCAATATGCTTTTAACCCATAGAACGCACCCAACATTTCCAACTAGGTTTTATGTCCAGTGTCTGTAGTGATGATGAATCCAGATTAGTCCATTTACCACCTGTTCTGGATATGGGTTATTTTGTTTAAATACTAGCACCTTAGCTCTAATGGAAAGGTTCAAGTTAAGTAGCTGGTAATGCTGCTACTAATTTCCCAATTACTCTTGCCACTTTGCCGAATGGTTGGTTGATTGTTAACCATTAATTTGTTACAGGTTTGTGCCAGATACGCTGACTCTCCTTTTGGCAACGTTATAGACAAGTGGATTGAGTTAATTGAATACCAGATAGTCCATAGTTGTGGATGGTGTCAACGTAGATTTATCTGGATAGTATGACAGAGCCCAGGCTAAATAAAAATTAAGTAGCTAATGCTGCTGATTTAGCTATTTCAATGGTTTTGCCTGTCGTTAAATGTCATCGAGACATGCCATGACAATATGTTTCCTTAATAGTGTCAGGGCTGGTTTGAATATCTTGGAAAACAGTTTTGGCTCATATTTAGCCCATTAGTCAATAATTTATACTGCCACAGTTACCCCATCCAGGTAAATTTTTGGTATCTCCGAAGATCTTATGAATGGGTACTGAATAGTATGCATCTTTTAAGTCGATGTCTACCATAAAGTATCCTTAGGAAATCCACGTTTGGCAGTTACAAAGTTTTCCATTAAAGTGTGTATACCTGGTGAAAAATATTCAAGTGGTCAAGTCAATGATGGTGCGATATTCACCATCTTTGGGTTTTTTGGTAAATTTTAATATGGTTCCAAAGGTTCATATTAAGACTTCTTTATGACCCCTTTGTATGTCTTCTCCAGTTCAGCTTAGTAAGTAAGTAAGTAGTAAGTAAACTTTATTTATATAGCACATTTTAAGTCAACTTACATTGACCCCAAAGTCCCTCATGTTTCCTTTTTAATGAGAGGGAAAACCCCTTTGGGGTGCATGCTGAACTGGTGGCAAGTTTTCTTAATTCAATTTATGTCCTTGAATACTTTTGGTATAACTACCAAGTGTGATAGTTCTTCATGCTTCCAAAACCAGGTGCGGTTCCCCCCCCCCCCCCCCCGTTAGCACAAACCCTTCACCTTTGATGTGATGGTAGAACCATACTCACCTACCTCCACTGTTGTTTAGTAGTGTTCTCATTTCTTCGGTTTCTGGTTCCTTGTCTGTCGGGATGGTGTTGTTGGGGGGTGGCGCATTTTGCATGGGGCCTGCTCTGGGCCCTGGCCTGAAAAGGCTTGCGGGGACTGGCATGCAGGCCCCGAGCTTTCACCAGTACCATAAGTAGACGCCTACTGGTGGATGCATGGAGGTACTGCTGTCTGGTTTTGTGTTGTTTGCTCATTCCAGGTCCTGCCCTCATAATGCCGAATATCTTGGACACTTCGTCCAGTTTTTAGGCTTGGTTTGGTAACTTTGCCAGATAGCAGGAGCTGTGGTTGTGAGGTCGGCGTTCTCACAGTCCTGTGAATTTTTTAGGTTGAGGGCAGGTTCTATGACTTCCTTCGAGAAGTTGCGGATCGCATACTGTGTTGAACAGTAGGGTCAGGTGTTTTGCCATACTACCCTGCCCCTCTGGAATGAGCATGCAAAATGATAGCCGACGTCAGGGGTATCAATATAGCAAATTAAGATTTTGTGTTTTTAAAAGACCTGCTTAATGTACCCCCAACAATGGTAGGCACTTCGAGCAGATGTAATTTTGGGGAGGCGTGATAAAGTCCAACGCCTCATGACTACCTGTCTTGGAGAGGTTTTTAGTAAAGACAGGTAGTAAGCTGACCGCCAGTTTAGGCTGTAGCGGTATCTCACACCCAGCAGCTCTTCCTGGTCCTGTACCTCAAGCATACTCCCGATGTTGTTCAGCCAGTCACCCCTCTTCTTGACCAGCCCTGGTCGCCAACGATCCCCTGTGATGAGGGAGATGGCCAGTGCTGTTAGTGCACTGGAGCGGAAGTGTTTGTGCTCCCTTGGCGAGCTTGCCCCAGCTCCCGAGGCAAGTCTCGCTGGAGTTTTTTTGCTCCATGACCTTTGTCTAAGGCTTGGAGACAGACACTTTCTCGCTTTCGGGCGGTAGTTTGAAGTGCCAGCTCTCTGAATGAGCTGGGCTGTCCGTCTTCCGTGTATCTGTCTCCAACCCGATGATTGGTTTCCAACTTTGCTCACAGCGGCTGCCTGTTCTCGGGTGGCGAGTCTCCTTGTCGGAGTTGCAGGGATTACCGACCGGTTTGATGTTGATTTCCCTCCAGTCCGCTGCTGTTGGTCAGGCAGCTCTAGCGGACTGGGCTTCGGCTCGGTACCCGTGTGTGTGGACCGCAGCGTGTGCGGTCCAGGTGCCGCCTCTAGCCCCTCCACTGATGGGACGCTCCTTCCCAGGAGTCGAACCTGGCTGTTTTCCTCGGTGCTGCTTTGCTCTTTCCAGTTTTCCCCTGGAGCACAAAGAAGAGCAAAGTTTGGCAACTCAAACCTGTGGGTAAGTACTTACCTAACGGTCCGTTCTTTCAGCTTGTAGCGGGAGCGCGTGTACTCCCATTCATCGCTGTTGCACTGCGTGAACGCTCATGTCGCACATGCGTGCTGGACGGGTTCTTCATGTAGTCACTCACGTGACTCCGAAGTAAAATTGGCGAGTTTTGAAGAGTTTGAAAAAATGACATGTTGAAGACCTCCTTCGACCATGTAGAAGACCTCATTCCACCTCCTTTGATTATGTCGAAGACTAGCTACGACTAGCTACGACTAACTTCGGGAAAATTGGACACCGAATCGTATAGAGTGAAGACGACCTCCTTCAATTTCCTTCGACCTCCCTTCGACCATGATGAAGATTATCAACCTTTGAGAACCCTCTATTACCTACGACTAATATGCTGACCTACTATGACCTACTACAACTAAACCTACGAGTAAAAAAATATCGATTTTTTTCCATGGCAACCTTTTACTACTCGCGGGCATTTTTTAACATATTGAAAAAAACGGCGCGACCTAGCTGAGGCCTTGAGTACCGGAGACCACACTCGAGCATGAAGGAGAGTTACGAAGACCTCCTACGACCTTGTGTCGACCATGCTGCGAGTATGAGTCATAGAAACATAGAAACATAGAAAATAGGTGCAGGAGTAGGCCCTTCGGCCCTTCGAGCCTGCACCGCCATTCAATACGATCATGGCTGATCATCCAACTCAGTATCCTGTACCTGCCTTCTCTCCATACCCCATGATCCCTTTAGGCACAAGGGCCACATCTAACTCCCTCTTAAATATAGCTCGAGTCGAGGGCAAACTCGCCAGAATTCGCGGATTAGGTCGCCCAAGTGGGACAGGCCCTTAAAAATGCAATATAAATGCAAGAGGCTGCAGCTGTCAGCAGCTTTCCTTCCATAGTGGTACAGTTGCATTGTGAAATTATTTTCTTACAAACAGTCCTGTGGAGCATTACCATATCAATCCAGAGTAGCAATTATAAACACAATAACAAAAAATAAATACATTCAAAGTTAAGTGCAAAATAGCAGAATGGTGCAAGATTGTAGTGCGAAAATAACATAAAAACACATTAATGGAATGATGGAATGGGTTAGAGTTAAGAGTAAGTGCAATATTACATAGAAGCACTTCCAGGAATGGGATGTGAAAGGGTTGATTAGTACAAGAGTTTGACAGCAGTGGGGAAGAAGCTGTTTTAAATTCTTGATGTCCAAGCTTTCAAGTTCTTGTATCTTCTCCCAGAAGATAGAAGAGAGAGAAATGAATGGCAAGTCTGGCAGGTATCCATGACGAAACATCCAGCCTTCCTGATACAACACATCATGAATGCCCTTGGGCTGTCTCCTCCCATCCCTCAGCCCTCAGGCTCCTCCTCCTCCTTTTTCCTTTCTTCTCCCCGCCACCCCTCATCAGTCTGAAGAAGGATTTTGGCCCGAAACTTTGCCTATTTCCTTCGCTCCATAGATGCTGCTGCACCCGCTGAGTTTCTCCAGCATTTTTGTGTACCTTCGATTTTCCAGCATCTGCAATTCCTTCTTAAACACGTCATGAAGATGGACTGGATGGAAGGAAGTGACGAGCCTGTGATGGACCGGGCTGTGTTCACCACTCTGCAGGTTCTGATAGTTAAGAGCAGAGTGGTTGCCGAACTAGGCTGTGATGTATCTCATCAGAAAACTTCCTATCACATTCTGTAGAAGTTCGAGATAATCCTCATGGACATGCTGAAACTTGTCAGATACGTAAGAAAGTAAATATGCCAATACGCTTCCTTGATCACCACCTTTATGTAAATGAGCCAGGTTAGGTTACTGGGGAAATGTAGAAACAAGGAATTGCAGATGCTAGTTAACAAAAGAGGACACAGAATTTTGGAGTAGCTCAGCGGGTTGGTGACTGATCAGTATGAGGAAAGGTCACGTCGAAATGTCACCTATCCATGTTCTCCTGAGATGCTGCCTGACCCGCTGGGCTACTCCAGCACTCAGTCTCTCCTTACATTGCTAGTGTTATGGATACCTATGAACTTGAAACAGTGGCCCATCTCTCTGGCAGCGCCACTGATAAAGACAGGGTTGTGTTCACCCCCTCACTTCTTTATGGCAACAAACAAGGAACTGTAAAGGAGAACTTGAAGAAGGGTTTCGGCCCGAAACGTCGCCTATTTCCTTCGCTCCATAGATGCTGCTGCACCCGCTGAGTTTCCCCAGCAATTTTGTGTACCTAAGGAACTGTAAATGCTGGTTTACACAAATGTGCTGGAGTAACTCAGCAGATCAAGCAGCATCACTGGAGAACATCGATAGGTGAAGATAGACACAAAAATCTGGAGTAACGGTGAAGAATTGTCTCGACCCGAAACCTCACATATCCATGTTCTTCAGAGAATCTGCCTGGCCCGTTGAGTTACTCCAGCACTTCGTGTCCTTTTTTTGCCAATAAAAATTACATTATTAATAAAACTGTTAACATTAATTGGGCAGTTAAAAATGATAACAATGAATAAGGTCTCTGTTTTAAATAATTGAATACGGAGCTGTATATACAAATTATTTTATGAAAGTAACCAACCTCATAAATTTCATTCTTGCAGCTGTATCTTCTCCGTGGGCTCAAAATCCTGCACCCAAGAACTGATCCTTCCCCAGCACCAGGTCAAGAGATTATCAGCTAATTCATACTCTACCACTAAACTCCATTGAGTGGAGCAGCGGTAGAGTTGTTGCCAGTGACCCAGGTTCGATCCTGACCACTGGTGCTGTCAGTATGGAATTTGTACGTTCTCTCTGTGACCGCGTTGGTTTTCTCCTGGTGCTCTGATTTCTTCCCACATTCCAAAGAGGTTTAGATGTTTAGATCAATTGCCTTCTGTAAATTGTCCCTCGTGTGAGGGTAGAACTAGTGTACAGGTGATACTGGTCGGCACGGACTTGCTGGGCTGAAGGGCCTGTTTCCAGGCTGTATCTCTAAACTAAGCTAAACTTGACTAAGTGACCAGTAGTGCTAGATTTACAAGGATCCAGTGATACTATCAGGATATCTTGCATTTGAATACACACAGGCCAAAGTTCTCAGCTTGCTGACATTTACACAGACAAAGGTTGACAGTCTGCCATGGAATTACAAACAAAATCCAACGGTATATATGTTGCAATGGCTTGATCAATTTCTTTGGTACTCTGCAACCTCTCATATAACAGATTTTTTTTTATTAGTTGCTTAATGAAAGCAGCGCAGAAAAGAATTAAGCTGCACATCCCAAAATTTGCATTAGAAATGTGTGGCGATGCATAATATTTAACATCCTTCAAATCATTGTTGACTGCACAACTATCAAAGGGAATGTTAGGTGTGGGTGTGGGCCAAGTATTACAGTAGATATTACGGTAATAAAACATAATTTCTCATGGCTCCGTTATGTGTGCTTATTGGGCACTGCAAATGATTCAGGTTGCCTGTGACTTAGTGTAATTTAAATTTCATTTAACGGCCTTTATATACAATGCTGGGATTGAGAATTCAGAGCCTACAGTATTAGTCAATTCAACCTGGTTTATCTTGCATACTCAATCTTGGTATGTAAGTCAGGATATATATAATTATATGAAAATAACAACAATAAATCATTGTAGTGACTCACCTGTTACAATAAGACATAATGTGTTTATGGGCTTGGCATAAATTAATTGAGTTAAATCCCAGTGCTTCCTAGTCTTTACGGTTGGATGGTCTGTTATAAATCAGATTTTTCTTTGTTTTCACAGATAATTGCTCTATTTTTCTATGGATTTGGGAGATTTGGGATTAGACGCAGTCTATAAAATTTCACTGTAAGTTTGATATCAATTGAGAACTTAGTTCCCATTCATTAACCTGCAGTGAATTTGGATTCAATTGAGCATTTCCCAATTAATTTTAATTTCTCAGTGTCCAAGTTCTAAATGTGTTAACTTTTGCAGGCACAGGTGATGGATCTCCATGAGGCTTTAGCTAAAGACACTTATAAGGAGATTGAAGAGTCTTGAAGAGTCGACCAGATAATTGGAATTGCCTTAGGGGGTATTGACTCATGCTAAGGAGCTAAGAGACCTGCCTTGCTTTAGTTAAAACTCACTATAAATCATCTTTGTTCCTATTTTTTCCATTTTATTTCCAAGAATTTAAACTCTACGGTGCTTCACATTGAATAAATTGGTGGGGTGCACAAAGAATATTAATTGCATATTTCATAAGCCTTCCTGTGGCTAAACCATCAATAAAGGGCTTATGGGCTTGAGTGTACAAATCAAGAGAAACACATCACTCCTACCAGTAAGAATATATTGTGCTTGGTATTATTTGTTCCCTCTGTAATACTAATTCAGTAAAAATGACCTAATGCTATTACAATCATAGAGTTATACAGTGTGGAAACAGGCCCTTTGACTCAACTTGCCCACACCGACCAACATGTCCCGGCTACACTAGTACCATCTCCCTGCATTGGGTCCAAATCCCACCAAACCTGTCCTATCCATGTACCTGTCTAACTGATCCTTTAACGTTGGGATAGTCCCAGCCTCAACAACCTCATCTGACAGCTTGTTCCATACACCCACCACACTTTTTGTGAAAAAGTTGCCCCTCAGATTCCTATTAAATCTTTTCCCTTTCACCTTAAACCTATGACCTCTGACCCTCGATTCACCTACTCTCAGCAAGAGACTCTGTGCATCTACCCAATCTATTCCTCTCATGATTTTATACACCTAATATGATCACCCCTCATTCTCCTGCACTCTAGGGAATAGTCACAGCCGACTCAACCTCTCCCTATAGCTCAGACCCTCTACTCCTGGCGACATCCTCATACATCTACTCTGTACCTTTTCCAGCTTAACAACATCTTTCCTATAACATGGTGCCAGAACTGAACAAAATACTCTAAATGCGGTCTCACCAACGTTTTATATAACTGCAACATGACCTCCCAATTTCAATACTCAATAGAGTCGCCAATTATGACATGAATTTTTCTTCTGGTAAGAGCAGTTTCCCAATGAAGCCTATATTGGACGGACTTCCCATTAGACTCAGCTGTAGAAGTTGCCTCAATAGGACTGCAAAAGAATCAAATACTTCTTACCATGCTGAAGCTTGATCTTTGTCCCAATGGCACATACTTGCAAAGCCATGGACGTCAATTTAGAACTGTTCTTCCATTCCTAGGGCATTTCATTGTAAGATGCTGTTGCACTGAAGAAAACTGGTCAAAAACAACAAAAGTTTGCATTTAATGAGCTTTAAGCATTCCAACACTATTGATAATCAGAATCTGACAACCAGACACTGAGAAGGTAATTTGCAGATTAATACTAATTGTAACTTCTCTGTATCTGCTGTTTAGTGACCCAAGCACTCTCTCTGATAATCAGACTCAGGGAATCATACAGCACAGTTTAATTTATTGTTACATGTACTGAGGTACAGTGAAACGCTTTTTTTGCACAGTATCCAATCAAAGAAAATACTATACTTGATTACAAGCAAGCCATCTATGTTAATCCTGGTCAAATTGGAGAGGCCAGGACACTAACATTGAGTAAAGGCTTGTGTGCTGCTTGGCCATTTGGTCAATTTAAATGTGCCTTCTGTAGAAATGGGGCAAGCTCAGAATGGTGCCAGTTTGGCTAGAGCCTAGATTAGAGCTACAGGAAGAGAATGGGAACATCTGCAGATCCTGACAATTAGGTGCAAAGTACATAGAATGGATTGGATGAATGCAAACCAGACATATACATTGTAAATCATGTTGCAAAGCTTTACTTTGTTGGATGTTGATTGGATTAATTATTGAGCCTTGTGGCGTGTAGAGGCCCAAAAATTGGTCGTAGTTGGTAGACTGCAGCTGTGAGCCTGACGCGCTTTGAGAGCGAGGGTTGGCCCATTGTCCAGATTTGGCATCCAATTGGCGGGGTATTGAAACACAGGTGTGGTCTACGTATTGATCTATCTTTGCCGGGAGTGCTGATTGGAAAGGTGCGTCCCGAAAATCGGCATTGACTGCCTGTGCGAAGAGACTAGGCGCTGAAATCCCGGTGCCCAGCAGAGAGGGGTGTCTGCGTGAAGATATCTGAGTCCTTCCCTGGAGTGAAGGATGAGGAATCTCGTAAAGGCACTGGGCTCGGTGGCTAGAGTATAGATTGGCTGGGAATACTCTAGTCCCTTCGAGATTTTATTGGGCACTTTAGTTTGAATTTGGGAGCCCACGTATGTGGTGAGATACACACCAAAACTAGGGGTCTGATAACGAGTCTAGATTTGCAGAATCAAATTTCCAAATACAGAATTTCACATTGAATTTCTGCCCATACGGCAGAATTCGAATTCTGTGTAAATAGAACTTCGGAGTTTGTGCATGTTCGAGATCGATTCCGAATAGTGGCTGATCAAGAGTGAATAGTAACCCTCTGATCGATTGTTGATTAGTACCTGATAGCAAAGAGTAACTGAGAGACGTGAATCTGGTTTACTTGGTGAAAAGTACCCGATTGCGAAGGGTACTCCTAATTCTCTAAAACTTAGAGAGGAGGGATAGAGTTCCCCCTATAGAAGTCCAGTCTTAGCGTGAGGATAGTATCATTCAGGAGGAAAAGTAGTCATTTAAGGAGTAGTACCCCTCAGCAAAGAGTATCATAGGAAGGGGAATATCTTCGGTATCAGAGGGAGAGGTTCACTGATTGATAACAGCACAACGCGGCATTGAGATCAAGTGTTTGTAGACTGTGCACTAGCGTGTTAAATCATTATTGTAAATAGTAAAAATTTAGCATCGTCTTTTTTGTATTGTTATTGGATCCGAATTGTATAAATATTTTGTGTATGTAAAAAGATTTAGAGTGTATTAAGATTTAGAAAGTTAAGATTTAGAGTGTGTTAAGTTCGCGGGCCGCTATTTGTATTGCTGCTTGTGTGAGTGCTTAAGGATTTTTGGGTGTTAGATAGTTGAAGTGAAAGTGTGTTTGAATTAAATATTTGTAATTGTCTAGATTGTAGTATTGTGAGAGTCCGATTCATGGTGGCTCGATCAGGGTCTGTACTCTTTCGATCGCTGTGTCAGGGGAGGAGTCGTTCCGCTGAGCGATTACGCCACGAGGGGGATTTATTAGAGTGTGATTTATCGGATGCTTGTAGTTTATATTGGGGTGTGTCTAGGCTTACTTGTAATCGGGGGAATACTTTTGTTTTGATTATAGTTTTACTGGCGTGGTTTGTCTGTGTGAACTTAAAGTGGTTTCAGTGTGAAAGATTGTTGCTTAGGAGAGATTGTAATTAAGAGTTGGAGTCTTAGTTTGAGAAACCGGAGATCCTTTGTTTGAAAGTTTAGATTTGAATTAAGTGATTGTGATCTAACTGATAAGAAAATTGGAAGAGCGATTGAATATGAGCGATTGATTTGAATAATTGAATAGGAGCGATTGAGTGGGTGATTGAGTTGGAAGGGACAATTGTGTGAATAGGTGTGAATCTGAAAGACGATTAGCAATTGTGTGGGAGCGACTCCATTGACCTTGGAGTCGAAAGGAAGGAGCGCGTTTGAATAGGTGTGAGTGTCTGGAATTTTATTT